>NC_051180.1:208455183-208470220 GCF_013339695.2 Rhipicephalus sanguineus
AGAAGGAAAGAGAAAGAGACATTGTTGATAAGCGGGATTCGAACCGCGTACCTATGATACAAAGTGAGCGTCGTAACACTCGGCTATCCAGGCACGCTAGCAGAGCAGCATAGCTTTGTATAGATATAGTACAGCAAGGGAGTGTGACAGGGTAGTGTGGGGAGGCGGAGGGAAGGAAGAGGGAGAGTAAAGAATAGCATAGAAAGAAAAATAGAGAGATAGAGAGTGAGAGAGAGAAAGAAGAAAGGAAATAAAGATAAAGGAATACATATAGAGAGAAATAACTGAGAACTAACAGACAATAATGCAAAGGAAAGTATAGGGATTGTTTATTTGTAATATTATGATATAAATGTGAAGAAGTAAAGTGGACGAAAGATAACTTGCCGCCGCAGGGACCGAACCTGCAACTTTCGAATCACGCGTCCGATGATCTGCCAATTGAGCTACAGCGGCGGTCATCCCTCGTGCACTTGCGTGATGCTAGAGGCAGAAAAAGAGTGTTGCACACTCGCAGCTATGGCTGCGATCGGCGCTGACTAACACACCCAGGTTTAGATGTACATATACCCATAAAGCATAGTATATATAGTATATAGTATACAATAAGTATAGTATAAAGTACACCCAATAAAGTATAAAGATATACCGCCGCTTTGGCTTAATTGGTAGAGCTACCATCTGTTTCTTTCATCGTAAAATTACATATTTAACGCAGTGACACCGTTAAGCGACACAAAACACCCATTCACTTTCATGCCTTTACTGCCACACGCGTGATATGCGCCTCACGAGCAAAAAAAAAAAAAAAATGTTTTGTTTGTCTGGAAATGTCGCTCGTTGACTATGTGATTAATCATCGCAAAATATGGTGTTTGCCTGATGGTTTGCTTAGAGGTTTGCCTGCAGGTGGTACGCTTAGCTCTTGCTCCGGGTGTTATGCTTTAGAACATACACAGTGCGCCATGCCGAGCACCATGAACACACCCACAATAACATGCAAACTGAGAATTTTCAATGAGATCAGTGCCTTTCAGAACTTCAAAACTGTACTCGTTGCTGGAAATTCACGCAAACTTTTTTTTTGTCCGTCCATCTAAGTCTCGTATAGCTTAAGGGACGGCTGTCTGATGAGGGTGAGTCCAGACAATAACGCATTCTTCTGTATAGATCAAGGTTTCTAGGTAGGAGAAATTATTCGTAGTTTCAGTTGAGTTGAATAAATCAGAGAATAAAGGCAAACTGAATGTAGCCGCCATTGGGCCAGAACGCACGAGTCTGCTTCATGTTCGGTGCAGTAATACCATATCGGCTGTCGATGCTCTCTAGTCCGCATTCTTTGGCGTTTATGCCTATAAATACTTTATAGCGAGAGTATTTACTCCGACAGCAACTCTTTATTACAGCATAATAATGTCATTTGACTCCTATTATCATTCCTGGGCTAAAGCCAAAGCTACTGCTCCGCGAAAAGCTTTTGTCGAACAGTTCAATTCCACCGTGTACTTTCGTTCGCGTATTATAATGAGTGCCAATCGCTCGATGCTCTACACAAACCCGTATTGCGTATGAACGTTTATGTGCTTTTGAGCCGCCCCACGCCACACACGACACGCGATGGCAGTGCGCGACGTTTTTTCTGTCACATAATCACGTGCGTACACACCCGAAAGCCGTCAAGGCTTTGGGGATCCACTCGAAAGCGTGGCAGATGCCGCTTTTATCCACCGGAAACGCTTTTCCACTTCACACCTATAGGATAAAGCCTACGCAGGCTCCACAGTGTACAGGACAGGTTGGCGAATCGGGCCACCACACCAAAAGCCCTCACCACGCACATAATATCACAGATACTGCAGTTCTCGCGTGTGCGCGGTTTCGCGAAAATCTCTCCGAGTGCAACTTTCAACCGGCTGCATACTCAAACACAAAAATGTCCCAACAGTGAAGAGCGGCGTCGATTGTGCCTGGCGCTCGGCATAATCGTGGAGAAATAGCCGAAGTAAAAAGAGGAGAGAAAAAAAAAGCGAGGCAGCGTCGCGAATATTTGACAACGCACCGGCTCAAAAGCAAACAGAGAGCACTTCGAGCGACGATTTTTGCTACGGCGAGCCTTCGGCGCAACGCCGCGCCGCCGCTGCCCTATTAATGCGTTTATGCAAATGCCTCGCGACGCCGATGCTGATTCTGCTAGCGCGAGCATCGTCATTGGGCCTGCGATATCCCCCCGCGGCGGCACATCTCGGCTCATCATCAGTCTTATCCGCTAAACAGCGCGTCAGTGCGGACAAAAGAGGCGGCGCGCCTTCTCAACGCCTCCACTGCAACTATTTTTCTCTCTTTTTGTGCAGGGAACTCGGCGTGAACGAGCGCCAATGGCTTTATTCATTGGTGCTTCTTTAGTTTCTTTCGAGTTCGAGCCCAGATTTCCCCTTTTAACCCCATACAGATAGATAATCTCGGGCGCGCGGGAAATTATACGCCCGTCTCGTGTATTTTTATGCGCAAACAGTGGCAAGATGGGCACGTTTGATGCTGCCATGCATGCATGCATGCATGACTGCCGCCGCTCTGCATCACCCCTTCCCTCCACCCCAGGCCTCTCTCGTTCCATCTCGTTCACGGCGTGTGCAGAGAAAGAATTTTGTTTTCTTCTTTGCGGCTCCGGATGGAAGCGAAGCCCGAGGTTCTTTGTTTTTTCTGCAAGACTGTCAGGAACGCGTATGCTGTCATATAGTATGTGAGACGACGGGGTTGCTGCAAGCCTGCGCTCCAGATACCTCCCAGGGACGTCAATTTAGAATTCTTTCACGGAGGCCTCTATATAGCGGTTTGCGCAGGAAAAAAGACGCAAGAAGAAAAAAAAGAGAAAGAAAAATGCGCAGCACGGCTTCCGCTAGAGTCTTTGGAAGAAGGCCTCTAGACGCTGGTCGAAAAGAGAACAAAGTTTGAGGTTCCAAACCTACATCGTTTAGAGCTTAGGGCTCGCTAAAAACGTGAGAAAAACGGAGACAGAGAGAGAGAAGCGAAAAAGATGCGCGGATAAGGCTGGTGTGGAAAACTTTGCGGGGCGTGAAGAAAAGAAAAGCGAGTTCGACTCACAAGGCCTCGCCTATAGGCCGTGAGGAGGAACGGCATTAGGGCAAAAGCGCAGAAAAAATGCGGTACGAGAAGAAAATACACAGCGTGTAGGACAGTCAGAAAAGGAGAGTAGCGTCAGCGGCCCGAACGGAAGTTGGAGAGAGAAAGACAAAAAAAAAAAAAAAAGTTACGTGTATACCTTCTGCGCGTGGCGCAGAAGAAGCTTTGGGCCGAACATGTGGCCTGAATACCGCAACGGCGAAGACGCAGAGCGCCAATGTTTCTTTCGTTAGTTTTTCTTAAATTTATTTTGCCTTCTTTCAGGTTTCAGCATCGCGAAAGTTCCTGGTCTAATTCCTTCCTCGGCGTCCAAATCACCAGTCTACCTACCACTCAGCCCCCTCCCCACCGTAGCCTCCGCTTTAGTTTTGGTTCTCCCGTCTCTCCTGATATTTCTTCTTCCACGGCCGCACTGCGTTCGGTCCTGCAGAAGAGAGCGCCGGGTCCAACACTCTTGGCATCCATCGTGGGGCCCATCCCATCCATTTAGGAGTTCCGCTAGATGTATTCAACTCGTGTCCCTCTCTAGGCGAAACGCGTGACGTGGATGTTAAATGCGCAGTCGAAGGGTTTAGCTTTCTTGTCGGGGTTCCGGTGCCGAACCCCCTCCCCTTCCACCCTCCTCAACCATCCCGGCCTGTATACATAGACGTGGACCCAGGGCCAGAACCCATCAATCCGCTTAGCTTTCCGGCGTGATAGAAGGCGCGCTGGAAGCTGCGCAAGGCCGAAGCCGATGCTTTAGCCGCAGGCTTCGTGGCCGAGCTTCTCGGGAGGAGTGGGGGAGGCTGTTTTGAGTTTCAGCAACGACGCTGCACACGTGTCTGTGTGTGCGTACGCCACCAACCCTGCAGAGGATACTGGATCTCAGCGTGGCCTGAAACAGCACGGACCGCATCGCTTTTTCTTTTCTTTTTTCTAGAATATACGAACGTACATATGTCTTTACGGTGGGAATTTCGAGATGCGCAACCTTCTCACCCCGATTTTGGGAGCGTCTTCTCTCCGGTCACGAGAGAAAAAGAAACAAAAAGAAAAGTTTGCGAAAGCTTTTTTTAGCCGCCGCGGGGTTACGTTGTATGGCGGCATTCGACAGGAATACATATGGCTGCATTTAGAGGCGCATGTCCGTTCGAAGATGTTCGGCGCCCCGTTCGGAATTTAAGATGTACACCGGTGGTTTGCTGTGAAGTGGTTCCAGCACTTACGACTGAACATAATGCGCTTTGTTTTCCGTTTTGTTCGTTTTTACGTGTAATAGCTATGATTGTTTTCAGAAAATAACTGCCGTTATAAATGCAAGAAGAGAAGCGTCCACTCTGTGTACATACATGTGCGCTCTGTGTTTCCATCCGTTGTACTCCTTATGTGCATCTCTGTTCCACTCCGTGTACTCTGTTTTCCAATCCTTAAACATTAATCTGAAAAGAAACATACAGATCATGCAATCAACTTTAGACTAAACTCGTATTCTGACAACTGACCGAAGAAATAAACTTGAACATGGTGTCACATGGAATCTTAATCTTTCACGTATGAGGAAATGGGAGAAATTTCTGTCGCTCGTTACGCACACAAGCTGTTCATTTCGAAAAATGGCCGGAACGCACTTGTTAGGATAGAGCCGACACCTTTCTTAACGTGTTGTTAAGTGACTGTTGTTGAGAACACCGCGGCGTGAATCGCTGCAGTATGTCTTTATAATAAATGTTTGCAAAGATTATGTTCGAAGCAAAAGTTACAGCCATTTAAACAGTTTTTCAGGAGAAGGTTCTTGTCTGTGCTGGCAAATTTCTCAATAGCCTGTGTCCTATCTCCGTTTTCAAATGCATGTAAAAAGTTTCCGTGACCGCGACTATATGTCGTGGAGACTTCATTAGCATGATATATAGCACCAGAATGTACATGTATGCAAGACAAGCATGCCGCAATGAATGAACAGTCATGACGCGAATAATTATGAGTGTCATAATATCACAACATCCATGAATGGCATCACATGCATGTCATGTCATGGCATTCTTGGCATAGGTCTTAAAGCATAACATAAAAAAATGGCATACTGACAGCATGTCGACATCGTTACACCAGAAGGACGGACTGCGTGCGTGCTAATAAGTCCGGTGGTGCGCGAAAACGACAGTGACAGAAGAAAGAAGGAACACGGAAGGCATGCGGTAATTATAAGGTTGTCATGACATTAATGTAATCTTAGGTAATGAATACCATGACTTGCATTCCATGTATTGCACCCATGAACGTCATAAATGAAATTGCATGGTGGTCCTTATTTTAGATCGGATACCTCAATCAGCACACCATAACATAAATGAATCGTATCCATGCACTGGCATGCGTGTCCGATTAGTTTGTGTATTGTACCTAGTGTTGACTTACTGTTCTTTAACACTGCCTAATATGGACTTGCTGGCCAGCTAGAGGCTAACTACACTCTTGATCATGTCCTGCGTAAGGTGCCGGATATAGCCAAGAAAGTAGACATTTTCTTCTGGCTTTCCTGGCTATAGCTAGTGATTACCCGGTACATGTTTAAGAGTGCAGTGTATGCTGATGTTGGCTAGTTCTTGCTAATGTTGTCTCATCATCATCATCATCATCATCATCATCATCGTCGTCAGACTTGCTACCGCCACCCCATAGCAAAAGTTACTACCGTGTTTCTGCAATTAACCCAGTCGTGTGCTTGATGTGGCCACGTTATCCCCGCAATCTTCTTAATATCATCTACCCACTTAACTTTCTGCCTCACCCTCACTCACTTGCCTTCTCTTGGAATCCAGTCTGTTACCCTTAATGACCTGCGGTTATCCCGGCTTCTCGCTATACATGCCTTGCTCATGCCCATTTCTTCTTGATTTCGACTAAGATGTCCTTACACAGGCTTGTTCCCTGACCCACTATGTTGTCTAGGAATGGCTAACAGTTGACAAGTGTCTGCTAATTTCGGCTAGTGGTGGCCTCGGTTGCGGCTAATGTTGGCTAGCACTGGATTACGTTGGTTAATTGCCAGCCAGTGTTGGTAAGTGCCGCCTAATACATATGCCTAATGGTGACTACCACTGCTAGCTGTTGTTGAGTGTTGGCTATGTTGGCTATACTGCTGCAAGTGCTTACTAATGAAGGCTAGTGACGGCAAAGCATTGGTTGATTTAACGTTGACCCACTTTCGGGTAGTATTAGCTAGTGCCTGATAACTTTGGCAAGCGGTGGTTGGCACGGAGCCTAACTATCGGCTGCTGCTGGCTATTGCTTGTTTCATGGTGGCTAACAATCACCTAAGACTACATAGCGTTGCCTTACCGTCAGTGTTTTCTATAGCGCTGGCCGCTGTTTCTTATGGCTATTGTTGGCTATAGTGCTGGCAAGCTTTTACTTATGGCTGGTTACGGCGATGCGTTGGTTAATTTGTGTTGACCAACTTTCGGTTAGTGTTGGCTAGTGCTTGATAACTTTGGCAAGTGGTGCCTGGCCCAGAGCCTAACTATCGGCTGCTGCTGGCTAGTGCTTGGTCAGTTGGGTACAGTTGCCTAAGACTACGTAGCGTGCTTCTCCTATAGAGTGATTGTGTTCTAGCGCTGGCCATGTTGGGTAACTGTCAATCGCTTAATGTTGGCTAGCGCTGGCTGACGTCGGTCACAGTCGTTTGCTATAGTGTTTGCTATCAGCTCTTACTGCAATGTAAAAACGTTGCATATGCACTGTAATGATTCTGCTACTATAGTCTAGCGGTGCTGGATACCTCAGGTAAGCCCCAACGAACGCTGCTTATATATGTACGTATGTCAGAGCGCCGGTGCAGTGCGCATCTCCTCGATAAACTGCTTCGCATAACATTAACACACTGCGTGGGATCTGTCAGAATTTTTCAGCAATCTTTTTTTAAATGCGAAGCATTTCTTAGCGAACTTCTGCGACTTTGAGCGTATCTATCTATCTATCTATCTATCTATCTATCTATCTATCTATCTATCTATCTATCTATCTATCTATCTATCTATCTATCTATCTATCTATCTATCTATCTATCGTATCTAGCTATCTATCTATCTATCTATCTATATGTCTGTCTATCTAGCTATCTATCTATCTATCTATCTATCTATCTATCTATCTATCTATCTATCTATCTATCTATCTATCTATCTATCTATCTATCGATCTATCTATCTATCTATCTATCTATCTATCTATCTAATCTATCTATCTAGCCGCCTACGACTTTGTGCTCTCTGGCCGTTTCGTTAATCGGATGTATACCAAAATTGGTGTGTCATAACATGGCCTTATTACTAACATAAATGACAGGTCATATAATGAAAATCATGACACGCATGTCATGAACAGCATGATTTACATTCCACGACCTTAGGCTCCTGCAGCCGTTCTGTTAATTTCATATACACCAAAATTGGTACGGCGTGACAAGAATTCATGACGAACATAATGACTGGTCCTAACATGCAAATCATGACGCGCATGTCAGGTGCAGCATGATTTACATGACATGGTCTCTGGGCGCTCGCTGGCAGTTTAAATGAAGGGATATATACGAAAACTGGTATGACGAGACATTTCTGTATGACGAACATAACTGACACGTGATAACATGAAAATCATGACATGCATGTCATGTATGACATGATTTACATGCCACGCTCATGACGCACTCGCGGTCGTTTCTCTAGATTGATATACACCAAAATTGGTATTGTGCTATGTGACTGTATGAAGAACATGAATAACTGGTCGTAGCATGAAAACCATGACATCCATGACATGTATGTCATGATTTACATGCCACGCTCATGGTGCATTTGCGGCCGTTTCGCTTGCATGATAACACCAAAATGGTTATTGCCCGACACGACCGTATGACAAACGTAAGTGAGAGGTGGTAACATGAAAATCATGACGTGCAAGTCATGTAACCCTGATTTACATGCCGCGCTCATGGGGCGCTAGCGGCCGTTTCAGTTAGATTGATATGCACCAAAATTGGTATTGCGCGAAGTGTACGGCCTGAAGAACATGAATAACAGTTGGTAAGATGAAAACCATGACACTGCATGTCATGTATGTCATGATTTACATGCCACGCTCAGATGCATTGCGGCCGCTTCGCTTGCTTGATGTACACCAAAATTGGTATTGCGCGCAGCGACTGTATGGCGAAACGTAATGAGGACACGGGGGGTAACATGCAAATCATGACATGCATGACATGTACGACATGATTTACATGTCATGCTCATGGGCGCACTCGTGGCCATTCGCTGCTTAATCCTCCCAAAATTGGTATTGTGCTATGTGACTGTATGACGAACATGAATAACAGGTGCTGGCATGAAAACCATGACATCTATGACATGTGTGTCATGATTTACATGCCTCGCTCATGGTGCACTTGTGGCCGTTTTCGCTTGGCATGATATACACCCAAATTGGTATTGCGCGACTAGACCGTATGACGAACGTGAGAGTTGGTAACATGAAAATCATGACATGCAAGTCATGTACAGCCTGATTTACATGCCACGCTCATGGTGCGCTAGCGGCCGTTTCAGTAGATTGATATACACCAAAATTGGTATTGCGCGAAGTGACTGTATGAAGAACATGAATAACAGTTGGTAAGATGAAAACCATGACATGCATTTCATGTACGACATGATTACATGTCATGGTCATGGCGCATTCGTGGGCCGTTTCGCTTGCATGATATACACCAAAATTGGTATTGCGCGACGCGACTGCATGACGAACGTAAATGAGAGGTGGTAACATGGAACGTGACATGCAGGTCATGTACGACATGATTTGCAAGCCACACTCATGATACATTCGCGGCCGTTTTCCTAGCTTGATATATACCAAAATTGGTATTGCGCGACGCGACTGTATGGACGAACATGAATAACAGGTGGTAACATGAAAACCATGACATGATGTCATGTATGTCATGATTTACATGCCGCGCTCATGGTGCATTCGTGGCCGTTTCGCTAGCTTGATATACGCCAAAATTGGTATTGCGCGAAGCGACTGTATGACGAACGTAAATGAAAGGTGTTAACATGAAAATCATGACATGCATGTCACGTATGGCATGATTTACATGCTATACTCGTGGTGCACTCGCGGCCATTTCGCTCGTTTGATATACACCAAAATTAATATTGCGCGATGTGACTGTATGACCAACATAAATGAGATGTCTTAACATGCAAATCATATTATGCATGTCATGTATGGTATGATTTACATGCCACTGTCATGGTGTGCTTCCGGCCGGTTTTGTTAACTGGATATATACCAGAATTGGTATGGCACGACACGAGTGCGTGATGAACATAAGCAACAGGTCATGCATTGTACATACCAGAATATGCGTTTCATTGGCATGGTGTAACTAGATGGTGCATGCATGCGTGCATGGCAAACATGCGATATATGGTGGACTAGATGCCATGGCATGAATGATTTCATTTGGCTCAAAGACAAACAAGGCGATGTATATATATGCAGCTCTTTGCTGGCTGCTTCGCATTACATCGATTCCCCACAGTGCTTGGAGGAGGAGGAATAAATTTTATTATGGGAAACCAGCAGGTTTAAGTGGCCGGGCCTAGGCCTCCCATGAGGGGACGTCAAGGGGATCTGCCGAATTTTTTGTTAGAATAATAACATGAAAGCAAATACTCAAAAAACATAAGACTTGATCTTTACCTTAACGCTTCCCAATACGTTAAGTGAAGTCGCCTGCGATACTTGTAATCAAACCCAGAGTTAGTATGAAGGTTTCACAAGATAGCATGTGTAACAGCGCGAATGTAGATTTGACTCCATTACCTGTCATTGCTCCGCCATTGATCAGCGCAGACAACTGTTCGACTCCACTTGCTGAGTTTGTTGTTTTAGTCTAGACTGCTTAATGCACTCTTACAGTAGAGTACATCGCACTCTAAATCGTCAGCAATTTTTAAGCAAAGGTTTTCTAGCTGACAGACTTCGGCGTCGTACGCTCACAAAACCCGGCACCCGCGAGCAGTGCTCCCTCCTAACTTCTTTCATCCTCCATACTGGGAATTGGAGCTTCAACCACGTGCTTAGCACCGCAGCACTTCTGTTGCCTCAGGCAACAACGACGGGCATACGTGAAACGATGAGGTGGAACCATCAAATGTGGCAACGTGGACTGTCAAAGTGACCTCGATAAAAGATCATGTTGCCATATAGGAAACTGCTCATCGCCGGCAAGCCCAGGATCGAGGAGAGAATGAATTGTTGGAAAACGACGCACTTTTGAGCGCCGCATTTGTGTACACCCGCGTTCTGTACACTGGCAGGCAATGACATTTTCGCAAACGACGTTGCCGCCGCCACCGAAATGTGTTGCTCATAAAAGCTTCGCTTAAAAAATAGTAAGTCGGGCGCGCAGACGCCAAGCCTTGCTTGCCCCCATTTTCCCGGTAGGGCAAAGGCTGCAGAATGTTTACGGCGAGGCCGTTAAAGCTGTCGGTAACTTGCACTCCGTCTTGTGTAATTCTGCAGGTGGGCATGCGCCACAGCAATTCGGTAAAGCCATACTACCCATTATGCTTGTCGCTGACCAAGCCTGTTTTGTTACATTTTAGGTGAGTGTGCTTTGCCAACAAAGCTCGTGTAGTTGTCTCTTCGGCTGCAAATCCCAACTGTGTTTGTTATGGGTGTAGACCTTTGCACGTATCGCGTTCGTGTTGGCCGTTTCGCCTGTAGCGGCAGAGTAAAGCGAACATGTACCATTGTGTGGTTGCGTCCGGCTAGCGTCTGTGCTAAAATTTGCGTTGCGGGGCGGCTATCTCTTGTGTTGTTTTGTGTAGCGCACCTGTTGCTTCGCGCGGGAGACGTCGAATTGAACCCTGGCCCTGACAAGGTCGACCAACTTCTCACCATTGTCAGGGATATGGTTGCGTCTAGCGAAAAGTTTCAGAAAGACATCTTAGGGAAAGGTAAAGGACGTCCAAACAAACATAACAGAAATAAGAGGCGTCTTTCCAAAATAGAAGGGTCCTCCGGAACGGACGAGGTAGTTCAGATGCTTAAGGACACCCACAACAAACTGGAAAGCATAGAATCCAGACAATCGCAACACTCCACTTTGGTGGTAGACGACCTTAACAACAGAATGCGCCGAAATAACCTGATCTTTAAGGGAATCGTTGAGCAAGACTCGGAGACATGGCAGGAACAGAAGGGCTTGTAAATGAGTTCGTTTCTAAAAACTTAGGGATTGCAGCTGGTGAAATTGAACGTGCTCATCGAATAGGACAGAAAAGACCGGGCTATACTCGGCCAATAATTGTGAAATTCCTCAACTTCAAAGAAAAAACTAACGTACTGAAAAATCATTCAAATTGAAAAAGTTAGAATCGTCTCGCGTGTGGATTGAAGAAGACTTTTCGCCGAGAATGCAACTGATTAGGAAGAAGCTCCGAGATTTCGCTTGTTCCGAACGAAAACCCGGTGAAAAATTCAAGCTTCTGTTTGATAAGCTTCTACTCAATAACACGATTTATGCCTTGGATCATACCACAAAACGAAGTAAACTGCTCTGCCGAAGCGTCAAGACCCCGCGAAAACCCAGTGACGCAAGCAGGAATGCTGTGATACGCATCTGTCCATTCTTGTGTCAAACTTTCGCAGTCTGTTCGTAAGCAGGATCACCTGTGTTCTTATGTTGAATCATGTTCGGCAGACATAGTTCTAGGCACTGAAACCTGGTTGTCACTCGATATTTCTGATCATGAATTGTCCCTGTCTCGTGAATTTTCGTTGTTTAGGAAAGATAGGGTTCAATCGAGAGGGGGCGGTGTGTTGGTCGCGGTAAAAAATAGTCTGGAAGCTTGCGTTATTGAAACCAATTCCTGCCTTGAAATTTTTATGGATTGCTCTTTGTCTGCCCGCACGTACTACTTGTGTCATTGGGGACTGCTATCGCCCACCTGATTCGTCTCACGAATTTCCTGATTACTTAAATGAGTCTTTAAGTTTTGTTCAAGACAAGTACCCAACATCGCCAATATTTCTTGCCGATGATTTCAACTATCCTAATATTGAATGGCAATCAAGCAGACCCCTGGATGGAACAAGAAAACGTGAATGTCAATATTTCCTTGACGTGCTCTCATCGTTCGATTTGCACCAAATCGTCTCTGCTCCCACTCGTAATGATTCTCTTTTAGACCTTATATTAACTACGGAACCAAATAATATTTCGGTAAATGTTTTGGATGGCATCAGCGACCACAATATCTTGCATTGCGCGTTCGTATGCGCTCTGCAAAAGCGTGAAAACAGAGCGAAGGTTATATTTGATTACAACCGGGCGAATGTAGACGGGCTTATCACTGACCTTTCCGCCTTTTCCATCGACCTTTTGCAATCATTTCACCAACGCGACGTCAATACAAACTGGGTACTCATTCGTGACAAATTGATCACGCTTAAAGAAAAACATATTCCTAGAATCAAAATAACCACCTGCACGCAAAGCGCTTGGTTTACGACGCATGTGAAACGTACTATTAACAAAAAGAAACGTTTATATTCCAAAGCTAAACTATCTGCATCTGAGGAAGATTGGAGGCTTTATCGCGAGCACGCGCACTTATGCAGAATTGAAATAACAACAGCCAAAGACAAATTTTTCAACTACGACATTTCAAACATGCTTCGTAACGATACAAAAAAGTTTTGGAAAGTTATTAGGCCTAATTACGCAACAAATTCCACGGTGTCGTTGTCCAAGGATGGTAACATTCTTTCTCCAGCACGTGTTGCTGCAGAATTCAACGAGTTTTTTTCGTCTGTTTTTACGGATGAGGCCCCTGTTCCAAGTGACCTTGAGGGCTCCATTTTGCATTCAAACATGCTCGACATTACTATCACACCGGAAGGGATACATTCCTGCATCGATCGTCTTCCGGCTAATGCCGCTCCTGGTCCTGATGGCATCTGCCCTAAGCTTCTGAAAATGTCAAAACCTGCAATATGCGACATTTTGGCCGCACTTTTCCAGCAGTCTATCGACACTGGATGCGTCCCAAATGATTGGAAGGAAGCTCGCGTAATTCCTATATTTAAATCTGGTAACCCGTCTAAACCATCGAATTACAGACCAATATCTTTAACTAGTACTTGTTGCAAACTCCTAGAACATATAATTTCATCTGCTCTCATGAAGTTTCTTACAGAACATAACTTCTTCTTCATCAATCAGCACGGTTTTTTGCATGGTCGTTCTTGCGAAACGCAATTGTTCGAATTAATTAATGACTTGCATCACTCTGTTCACTGCTTACATCAAATTGATGCTATATTTGTTGATTTCGCGAAGGCCTTTGATAAGGTTCCTTACTTGCGGCTTGTTCATAAACCTACAGGTCTTAACATAAATACAAAGGTTGTTAGGTGGATTACCAACTTCCTAGCCAACCGATACCAATCCGTATTCGTTAATGACCATTTGTCTCCGTTAATTCACGTCAAATCTGGAGTACCACAGGGTTCCGTGCTCGGGCCTATCTTGTTCTTAGTTTATATTAACGATATTAGTAATGGTATGCATTCCACAGTTAGATTATTTGCGGACGACTGTGTGATTTACAGGCAAATCAGTAACCCTCAGGACACCAGCTTCCTTCAGTCTGACCTTGAAAATCTTAGTAAATGGTGCAACAATTGGCAATGCAAATTAACGTTAACAAAACAAAAGCTATCACGTTCGGGACAACGGCTAACCTCGTGTTTTACGACTACACGTTGAACAACATGCCCATATACTCTGTATCCGCAATAAAATACCTTGGTGTACATTTGTCATCAGACCTGTCATGGAACAACCATATAGACGCAATTGTCAGTAAAGCATCCAGATCACTTGGCTTCATAAGGCGTAATTTGCATCCGGCGAACTCCGAAACTAAACTTCTGCTTATAAAACCTTAGTACGCTCAAAACTCGAATATGCCTCCTTCATCTGGAATCCGCATCAGGCCTACCTCAGACAGAAACTGGAGTCGGTACAAAATAAGGCTGCTCGCTTCATCCCAAAAAACTACTTACGAACATCAAGCGTAACTGAAATAAAATCTTCACTCAATTTAGCTCCTCTAAAAAATCCCAGGTTGCTGACACTATTGTCATTCTTTCATAAGCTTCACTTCAATCAGTTATCCCACGATATCTTCAATATCAGGCCAGCTCGTCATATATCTTCGCGACTCGATCACCAACATAAAATTGAACCTATTTTCGCCCGCACTAATCTCTTTTTTCACTCCCCACTTCTCCTCGCCATTCGTTAATGGAATCTTCTTCCTGCTGACATTGGGCGCATTGTGAATCATTACTCATTTGTACCTAGCCTAAAGTCATTTCTAGGACAAAATGGAAGCCAATAGAAAAATTCTATCCTCAATTCACTAGTGCTGATTTTCTATGTTCTTTTCTTTTTCCTTTTTTTTTTACATTGCGTTTTATTTATTCTGTTCCGCTTGTCTATTTAGTGTTGTTTCTATTAGTTTCATGTGATATGATGATGTTTATTGTTATGAAACTTTACTTTATGATTGTTTTTTTTACGTATTATAATACTGTCACACGTAGCTGCTTTTACACCATTCGATGTGTACTTATTCATGTACTCTGATTTCATTGTTCAGTGTGTATTTTATTTATTTGCCACATTAACTGTATCCCCCCTATGTAATGCCTCCTGGGCCCTTAGGGTATCTGAATAAAAAAAAATACAGCAGGTGTGAGCGTTAAACGGAAACTCCGCTCGGCGAAGTGGAGCACGTGAAACACGCGACAGAGACAGAAAGAAAGAGACAGC
>NC_051180.1:208470320-208487820 GCF_013339695.2 Rhipicephalus sanguineus
GTCAGCGGTAATCTTCATATCGATCATGATTAGCTCGAAGAATACATTTCGAATAAAAAAAAATCCGGCAGACCCACGCACTGTGGGAATCGATGTATGCGAAGCAACCAGCAAAGAGCTGCATACATCACCTGTTGTCTTTGAGCCAAATGAACTCATTCATGCCATGGCATCTAGTTCACCATATATGGCATGTTGGCTATGCACGCATGCATGCAAAACTTAGTATATACCATGCCAATGGAAAGTATTTCTGGTGTATACCAATGCATGACCTGTCATTATGTCTCACGCACTCGTGTCATGCCATACCAATTTTGGTATATATCCAGTTAACAAATGGCCGGAAGCGCACCATGACAGTGTCATGTAAATCATACCGTACGTGACATGCATAACATGATTCGCATGTTAAGACCTGTCATTTTGTTCGCCATACAGTCACATCGCGCAATACCACTTTTGGTGTATATCAAGCTAGCGAAACGGCCGCGAATGCTTCATGAGCGTGGCATGTAAATCATGTCGTACATGACTTGCATATCATGATTTTCATGTTACCACCTCTCATTTACGTCGTCATACAGTCGCGTCACGCAATATCAATTTTGGGTATATCAATCTAGCGAAACGGCTTCGAGTGCGCATGAGCATGGCATGTAAATCATGTCGTACACGTCATGCATGTCATGACTTTCATGTTACCACCTCTCATTTACGTTCGTCATACAGTCGCGTCGCGCAATACCGATTTGGTGTATATCAAGCTAGCGAAGCGGCCGCAAATGCATCATGAGCGTGGCATGTAAATCATGTCGTACATGACTTGCTTGTCATGATTTTCATGTTACCACCTCTTACTTACGTTCGTCATGCAGTCGTGTCGCGCAATACCAATTTGGTGGTGTATATCAAGCAAGCGAAACGGTCGCGAGTGCACCATGAGCGTGGCATGTAATCATGTCATACATGACACGCATGTCATGGTTTTCATGTTACCACCTGTTATTCATGTTCTTCATACAGTCACGTCGCACAATACCAATTTTGGTGTATATCAATTTAGCGAAGCGGCCGCGAGTGCGCCATGAGAGCGGCATCTAAACATATCGTACATGACAAGCATGTCATGATTTTCATGTTACCACGGTCAGTTATTAATGAGAACTAACAGACAATAATGCCAAGGAAAGTATAGGGATTAAACGCTCCCACGTTTAAATGCACACATATGCCCTATAAAGTGGACGGGGGGATGGCCGCCGCGGTAGCTCAGTTGTAGAGCATCGGACGCGTTATTCGAAGGTCGCAGGTTCGGCCCTGCCCGCGGCAAGCTATCTTTTCGTCCACTTTCTCTTCACAATTACCTTACATTTATACTAAAAAAACATCCCCTATACTTTCCTTGGCATTATTGTCTGTTAGTTTCATTAATATTGTGTATAACAAAGAAAACGAGCCCTTGAAATTAACATTCTTTCCTTCACGTGTCAGTTATGTTCGTCATACAAAAATGTCTTGTCATACCAGTTTCATATATATCCATTCATTTAAACGGCCGCGAGCGCCCCGAGACCATGCCATGTAAATCATGCTGCACATGACATGCGTGTCATGATTTGCACGTTAGGACCTGTCATTATGTTCGGCATGAACTCTTGTCACGCCATACCAATTTTGGTATATATGAAATTAACGGAACGGCCGCAAGAGCCCCAAAGCCGTGGAATGTAAATCATGCTGTTTATGACATGAATGTCATAATTTCATGTATGACCTGTCATTTATTTTCGTCATAGGCTCATGTTATTCCACACCAATTTTGGTATACATCCGATTAACGAAACGGCCAGGAGAGCTCAAAGTCGTAGGCGGCTAGATAGATAGATAGATACGCTCAAAGTCGCAGAAGTTCGCTAAGAAATGCTTCGCATTTCAAAAAAGAAAAACGAAAGAGCGGAACATGCTCAATGTGGTGTATCGAGTCTAGTTGGGCCGCTTATTTTCAGTACTACGCTCGCGCATGGGTAACCGACGAAAAAAGATCATAGAAAGAAAAACATAAACAAGACATGCTCTTTGTCTTCTTACGCACTTCCCTGGAACACTTCTACATCGTCATGCTCATAAATCTGTGCTACGCAATACCACAGCCCTCACTAATACATGCTTAGTTTCTCGGCATGGAAAAGAATGCTTGTACCAAAAGACACGAGTCAGCGTAGATATATATATATATATATATATATATATATATATATATATATATATATATATATATATTATTATATATATATATCTATATATATATATATATATATATATATATATATATAATATATATTATATATATATATATAATGTGCATGAAGGAAGAATGCTAGGGCTGCTTTAATGGATGTCTGCTTCATTGTCCAGTTTAGCAGGACTCAGCGCCCACTTGGCCTAGTCTCTTTCATATTTCAATGGCATGGCCAGTACACATCTAAAAAAAAACACAAAAAAACCGCAGTACGACTTTCGTTTTGTCTTGCACTTTTCTGCTTTTAATATAGCGGCAACGCAGCAATTGCTTTTTTCGATGAGCAAAACTATGCTAACTACTGATATTCTCAGACTTTCTCGTAAAATTATGCTTTGTAGAGAATGGCATCGCTCTTTTTTTTTATTTTCCTGTCTAGCCGAGTACGAGAAACAATGGTTTCTATATTTCACTCGACGACCAAAGAACTACAGGCATGTAGGTAACCGTAATAATATTTAGTGCCTTCTTTTTTCGATTGATAGTCAGGTGCGAACGATGCAAGAACGTTCCGATCCAAGTTATGACAGTCCTATAAGAACACAGCCTTTGTTTAAGAAGGGGCTACAGAAGCCATTTCTGCCTGATGACTTTTAGTTGGAAAAGCACCGAAGCACAGCTGTCAGCGTTGGCCGAATGATACAGTCGTTGACAGAGACGGCGTGTTTGTTAAGCAATGATGAGATGTTCCTATAGTAAAATCGTGTCTGCTTATTCAAGTGACCGGCATTTCACTATACGCAAATTTGTCATTTTGCAGGGGAAACAATATGCCAGAAACACCTAGCTTGCCAATTTTTCTTGTGAAAAGCGGCGGACATTGTCTTGTCTACCAGTTTACACTTCAAAGGTATATGCCTGCTGGTTTGCTGTATGAAGTTTTGTTTTAGCTGCATTCCTTTTTTACCTTAATAAACGTGGACAGCCTTCTACACACGGTGCTTCCAGAGCTGGAGAAACAAATTAAAAAAAAAAACAAGAACATGAACAATGCCGCTAGGTTGTACACATGGACACAACAACGGAAGAACTTTCTTGCGATGTGGACAAAAGCAGCAATGATCATAAAACGACTGACTAGAACGTTTGTGTTGTTTACGACTCGGGTGATTCAGTTCAACAATGGGAATCGGGCGTTAAATGAACGGCTTCAGTAGGCCCACTTACCTGATTTCCTAGCTTATAGACAAGGAAGGAAAGAAGTGACGTGTTATACATAATCTTTTTGTGATAGCAGATCGGTCATCAAAGAACTAACGCAGCAACAGTTTGTTGTAGCAATAATCTGCATCTTTACTAGTAACAGATCATACAGTATTGCTGGTCGTGGTGTGAGACTCGTCTTTCAAGGTAGTTATCGGTCAAAATAGGTGAACTTCTATTTATGAAAATAGTTTCCTTTCCTCCGATTGAGTAACTGATTGACTGACTCACTGATCATAGCCATTTGCTGCAGTTGAAGAGAACATGACCCCTCATGGCCACGTTATGTGAACAGGCATCAGGCTGGTACTGTAATTGCATGATTGCATTGGAGCGACAAAAGAACTTGTTCCTTCAAGAAATGCTGATATCGGTGACGCGTGTCCGCTTTGTGCCGTAACATTAAATGAACTTGTTCTTGGGCGAGTCAACGTTTAGGTTTGGTATAGAATACAGTGCTGAGTGAAATGCAAGCAAGCAAGAACTTAGACTAAAGACGAACAACGGCCAACTTGGACATTTTTTGTCTCGAAAACAAACAAACAAACAAACAAACAAATAAACAAACAAAGAGTTGTTTTTCAAGAAACGAGTGCCCTTCGTTAAACAGGTACTGTCTCCTCTAACACTTTATGCCGGTGGTTACTGATAGAATAATAAAAAATTCTGCCACCACACTCAGTGTTTTGCTACTGTCAATTGACTGTTGGAGTCTGAACATATCAAGCATACATATCAAGTAACTGAACATATTAAGCATACTGCACCAGTGAAAGTTGCGAGCGAAGATTTGGCGTGAGGGTAAAATAATCGTTCATCGTTAGCGCAATGAGAACAAATTCTGAAGCATCCAGGAAATTTACATATGATCAAAAAAGGAAAAAAAAGCACAGGCTTCGTTCACATAACAGATTAGAACTTTCATTATTACTATTATTGGATATTCATACACATACACACAAGGACACAGGGGAAATAGGGAAAGAGCAGGGTGACAGCTGCCACCTGGAGGGACACAACGGCTCCCTACTTTTTCTGGAAAGGGGAAGAGATGGGGGAAATGAAGATAGGTGGAGCGAAAGGGGAAATAAAACAGGAAAATAAAGCAAAAAATAATGGTGGCTCGGATAAAATAGGCGAAAACACGGACAACGCACTCTCGTCCTTGTTCACTTCGGTCAGATACCTAAGATTTAAGTACAAAGCTACAAAGGTAGACCTATAGCACGAGGCAGCGCAGACAAACAGATGCCCTCACTTCAAGATATCATCTGCATAGTAAGTTGTTGTATAGCTATTTCAGATGAAGACAGCCCATTCAGTTGTGTTCAGTATCGACAATGCGGACATTCTCCCTGCTAATGCAGCTGGAAGAATGCAATATCAGCGATGGATACTTAAATATTAATTTTTGTTGTTGAGATCATATCCACGATACAAAGTTCTTTTTTAAACATTATCTCGACCATATGGCAAGATATTTGGTGGAGCGCAGGTCCTCAGTTTCTCATGTAACCTGATCCAGTTTGATAAAACAGAATTGTGGCCAGTCCTGAAAACCGTCATGTTAGTCCCGATAAAGTTGATTTGGACACATAGCGCAACGAAATCAAGACTTGGTAATTCAGAATCATGATTATGGCTTCTTAACGTTTAGGAGGTGACGAAAAACTATTCGGTACAAAAAATTACAGCGATATATCAGTGATACAGGAACACCTGTCTCTGTTTACAGGATAACATCACACCCATAAAAAACACAGCACCATCGCATTCGTACGCATACTTAAGCATCACACTGATACCCGACGTATCTAGAGGTGAGCGCGTACACTGGCTCACCTGCTGTGATGAGGACATCAGGGCTGCGGTGGTGGCTGCCAGCGTAGTCTGAAACAGGCGTTTTGCTTATTTTAACAGTGTCACATTCGAAGAACGTTTTTATTGTATGTATGTATGTATGTATGTATTATTGTAGTATGTATGTATGTATGTATGTAGTATGTTATGTAGTATGTATTGTATGAGTACGTCTAACTGCAGATACAATTCAACGCAGATACTATTCATGTCACTTTCTTGTGTGTTTGTTCCGTTGCGCTTGCTAAGATGCACAAGTGCAGATACAAGTTGCAAGTAACGGTAGCTTTTACTTGAAACTTACATCATGCATTTTGGGAAGAAAATCAACAAATCAAACGCATTCTCCACACTGGAAGAGGTCATACCTCCCTACCATACACGTTGTTGCTTTCAACATCAGGTAGTCCTCCCGGTGCGTGCGAACTTAATGATAGTAAATGGGCAGTTGTAACGTGCCGGAGAGTAAAGGCAACGCATTGCGAGTGTTACACTGTCTCAAAGTTAAAAGCCAAATATTTAGCCGAAGTAACACCCTCAGACAGCTGACTAGGGCAGTAAAAGGAAAGGCCAAATTAAAAAGAGCATAGGCAATAAAACTGACCGCCGGCACCTCACCTTCCCCGACCGTTACCCCTGGCCTCACTTTATAGTTTGCCACCTGGCTGTTCACCCGTATGCGAAGCCGTAGCGATCTTGGGCAACTCTAAACAATATAAATCTCGTTTATATCGCGCACCGAGAGCAACAACGTGATGCGTAAAGTAAACTTGCATGTAAAACACGCGAGTACAAGTGAAGCAACCCCATAAAGCCTATAGGAATGAAGCACACGAACACGAAGAAAATGAGTACAAAAAGAGCTGAAGATAGGTGTTGGCCTTACCTTTGTCTCGCTTCTCCTGGTCACCGCTCAGATTTTTTTTCTGTCACATATCGGCTACTCGTTTGCGTCATGGGACGACCTCGATTACTGCCTTCCGTACAAGTTCAATATCTGGCTTGTTTTATGGTACGGTGCTAAAACTTGCCATAAGCTAGGCCAGGGGTCTCAAACGTATCTGAGCTAGCCGGCCGCACTCACGAAATTTAGTCCTACATGGGCCGGAACAGCGAAGAAAGTGGGAGCGCGGGGGTGGGGACGGGGGAGGTGGGGGGTTGTTGAACAGAACGTCACCTAACGTCGCCATCTGGAAGAACATCTTTACCATATCTCATATATAGATGGGTCATACCTGAAGGGGTTCGCAATAGGCGAGAAAATAATGCGAATAACAATTAACAAAGTAACAAAAGCTTATTCCTTGTGAAGCCGCGGGCCGCGTGCTTGAGACCCCTGAGCTAGGCAAAAAGAAAATACTACGTAACGTTTAAGTAGACCTAATTCAATCAAGATCGGCAAGAAAGTGCAGGTTTTGATGAAAACACATTATGGTTGGAGGTGGGTATGGTATATGTGTTTAAAAAGCATAGAGTCTAAACCTATACAAATCTAGAAGTTTAAGACGAAAGAAAGGTGGCTTAGCAACACGTGATCAGTTTCTAATGGGTACATGAATATGTTTTGATAGCAGCATATGCACAAGAAGAACAATACAAAGTGAACATTTCTCATTCTATTCTTCTGCAATGTCTTTCTCATTGTTAAGCCATGACGTTCACGAGCAATATGATCATATCTCATCTGTAAGGGTGACCATGGAATCCAGTGAGAATACAAGGTGTTGGTTTTTCAGCATTTAATGACACAATTCCACGTAATTTGCAATAGCAACGAATAAACACGGTGACTAACGCTTACACTCTTCGACGGCGCAGCATCACAGAATCGAGATACAACGACAACAATCACTATATTCCCACTAATCAATCTGCTCAGATGCCTCATCTCACGACAGACTGCTGACATATACTTCAAGTAAAAGCGTGTTGCTTCCCGCGTGCTAACAGTGGGGGCAATCAGCTCATAGAAGTCTCGGACAGAACTATTATTTTAATATTCTCACTTCTACAGTAATCACACCCTTGCTCATCAGTCAAACTTTACACGCAGTCTCTGATTTTTGTACCAATGCTACCGTCGTCACAAAGGAACATACCACTCTCAGGTACATTTGAAAAGCGGATATTGCAATTAGCCTGACAAAATATGAATCAAACTGTATGGATGACATAAAAACACTATAAAGAAGCCTAATTTCTCTACAGCTTACTATATCCAATACCGTGAAACGAAAATCCAGTACTTATGCTCTGCTATGAGTGGCACGTTCCAAGAAGATCCAGGAGTTAACCCTTGCAACTCTAATCGAACACGGGCGCTTACACACTCCGCAGCAAATCTGAAGGATACGCCGATAACATTGATCGGTAGCGTGTTAACATGAGACAGCAACACCTGTGAACAGGCATGTAACTTTTAACCGGCAAAGTATCTTCACGCGAAAGAGCTCCTGAGAATGCGACCTTTCTGATGATATGAAACTGAAGTCAAAAGACAATATGGTACAACAAACTGGCAGTATTGGTGGTGTAATGATTCTTGAAAACGCTATTATCACGTCAAGGTTACGAATATTTACAATTTCTTCTCGACACGAACCTAGTTTTCAGTGGCAAATGGTTTACACAAAGCATGTCAGATCAAAAGTGTGGCTTGATGGGTGAGTTGGTACATAATGCTTGGTACGGAATGCCAGCAGCAAAGAGTAAGCAGAAAGAAAAATTGAAATAGCAAGCAGACAAGGGAACAGGAAGGGTGCTGTTTGACCAGCACCCTTCCTGTTTCTTTGTCAGATCATTCAAAAATGATGCGGTACATTCACTCGTGGCATACACAGTCGAACCATTGGACAACCCTAATCAATGCATGTAAAACAACAACAAAGCGCATCCAATACCTCCGAAAGTGAACGCTGATAACAACATTAGAAGAGTTTAACAATTATAAGAGTGCATAGTGCAAACTAATAGGACATAGTCGCTGCAACTGAACTTAATCAGCTCAGTTGCGAGCACGAATAACAGTATGTGTACTCCGAAAAGACTAAGTCTACCAGTTGTAGTTTATCACAAGGAATGCATGAGTGAAACAGCCTTGTTAAAGGCTTCAAGTCCCTCGAGCAAAGCACACGTGCATACTACATCTATGTATGTTGCAACATACGACACTCCGCGAATGCATTGTTATGTAGCACTGCATGCAGGTGGAACATCGACGTACCGTACACATACACCGATGTTTCACTGTCTACAATGCAATATAATCGTAACATGCTACATAGTCTAAGTTGGTTCATGATTTGAGAAGGACTACTCGTAGCTCAAAACATACGAGAAAACGTTGAGAACAAAGGACTGGTAGAGCCAGTCCTGTGTTCTCATCTTGTCCTCGTTACATAGTAAAATACCGTTTCGCACTTAGATGTTCACATCAAAGCCAACAATCCGGGACCAGACTTTGTTCCAATCGGTTTCACTTTCCGTTATGTTATTGGCTCAGACGCTTCCATGCCACCGCCGTGCTAGGATGGGCCAATCAGCGGGGTTATAGAAGAGAACAATGAAATCGATTGTTACAGAAACTGCCCTAAATAGCTTTAGCACTTTGGCAAGCACAAACAAGGAACTGTAGATTGTGGTCGGGCAGTGCTACCAAAGTTAAGGATAGATCTGCTGGCTTCACTTGGAAGCGCTGGTACCAAACGATAGAAAATTAACAATCGCATCAAATCGTTAACTTGTTTCAAGGCCCGTTGACCTGGGCAGAGAGATGGAGAGAGAGAAAAAAAAAATGAAGCTGAGGTCACACGCGACAAAGAAAATCAGGTTAAAGTCAGTTTTCAAGGACTTCGCGTGCCTCTCTCTTCGAGCAACTACAACTGCGAGGCTCGGCGCGAGCGAGAAGGCGAGAGAAAGTGGGAGAGAGAGAAACGATGGGTCTGGGGCAAAGATTACAAAGAAAAAAATGGCGGAAGACCTTCGGGTATGCCAACTGGCCACACTGTGCAGCAGGACGGCGTTCAGGGAGATGATTTTTACTTGCCCCCTCCTCTCTGCATCGAGCGTGAACATCGCGAAAAATTATTATTGCATCTAATAGGGATCTCCCGAGTGGATCTCCGCCCTCCGGGCCGCGCCGTTCCCAGGAACGCGCTCTCGACTTGCTACGGCCGGGCCTTTGCATGGAAACCAGCGCGTGCGAAGGGCCGCTTCCGCCAGCCAGAACGGATTTGCCTGCCTCGTTCGGCATGCAGATACGTCAGTTCAAGACGTCACACCCGGAGACATGGCGCCGGCGGGATGGCAACGGCGCCGATTGGTCGCCCCAGATACTGCCACGTGTGTTCCCCTCCGAGCCACGGCTAGGGCCACTTGTTCCTTTTTTTTTTCTTTATTCGTGCCTCCATTCATTCTCCCTGTCGATCCTAAGAACAAACCAGGAGACTCGAGACCGTCGCTTTTGCCGTGCAAGAGGCGAGTATACCGCCAATTACCGTTCAATCGGGTTAGGTAAATGCGTAACCCTAAAACCGGAAAGAGTGCGAGTGGTGTTGCAGTGCGCGAACAATGTAGGTGTGCTGTTGCTGCACGGCACGAGTTTTGCGCAACAGGCCTTCCCGCCGCCATTGCTGTGGCGGAAGCGAAAACTGTTCTCAAGACGCCTAAGATCACAGAAGCGCGCGCGCGCTCGCGGTTCCTCGGACGCGACGTCTCCGGGTTTGCAAGCGAACAGACGAAGGCCCCCGGAGGAATGCAACTTCCTCGCCCCCTCTTTCTCTCGCCGTTCTCGAAGACGGTACTGGTCGCGGATGGTTAACCCTTTTGGCGGCGCCCGGAGCGGTGGTGCGCGCGAGGCATAAGCGGAGACACCCACCGTTGGCGGCGAACGAGTTTGCCGTGCTGACCAGGGCCGGCGGTTTGACCACGTCCGTCGGGGGCGGCTGGTCGAGCAGGCTCTTGGGGTCGACCTCCTCGAACACTGCTCGGCCGCTCGCCTCGTCTTGGACCTGGGCCCGACGCAGCGCGACCTGCTGCGCCATGACCACCTGGCGCTCGGCGATCAGCTTGCACTTTGGGCAGACACAGATGCGGTACGGGCAGTAGCGCTTGTGGCCACGCACGGCCACTTTTCGGTTGTGGTTCCGGCACCGGGCGCACTGGGGACTCCGGGTCGTCGTCGTCGTCCCCGAAGTCTTGGTCGCGCTGGCGGAGGACGCCGAGGCGGCGCCGGAGGAGGCGCCCGGCAGCTTGCTGGGGACCTTCCCGGGGCCGTCGGCGGGCGTCCGAGACTCCATGAGGATCATTTCCCTAGCAGGCCGCCCGGGGAATTCCCTGGTACCCGGTGGACGGGGAACGCCGGCGACTCCGATCTCGCTCCGGTCGCGGCAGCCGCGCTGAGCATCGGCCCGTCTCGCGCTAGCTTGGTTAGGGGGGGTGCCCGACACCGGCGCGCCAGACGACCGGGGCGACGCGCGGCGGATAAAGTACAAATCGCGCGAAGAAAACGCCTCTCTCTGCCATCTCCTCGCCTCCTCGCCTGACTTGACTCAACTTCACAAACGTAAACGATGAGGTAAAGCCACGTGACGAGTTCGCCCCTAGCGCGACCTGACGAGTAAAGGGGGAAGCCGCCGCCGCCGCGCGCTCTGTTTCCTGACTATTTTGTTTTCACTGGCCCCTTCTCTACGCGCGCGCGCTTCGCCCGAGCCGGTCAGGCGGTGCGTTGAAAGGAACTTCCAGACAGAAAGAACGTTGCTCCCGGCGGCGTCTGCGGTGAAGCTCTGTTAGTCGGCGGCCCCCGCACAAAACACGCTGACGTATCATTGATCAGGTTGTCAAGCTCACTCTTTCACCCCGTTATGATAATCGAAGGAGGGCTCGCGAACGGGGGCGAACGTTGCATCATCGAGCCGCTTGCCAAATCGCTTTTCGCGCCCACTGCGTATTAACATCGCCGTCTAGGACCCCTCGCTCCCAAATCGCAGGTGTGGCTTCCTGCAACAAATAAAGGTGTTTCGTGTCTTTGTATATGCGATCTGCGTGCGTGTAGGCCGGCAAGTCACACGGGACTTCAGTAATTTCTTCGAAAACAACAGTATGAGTATGCTTGTGAATGTTTACTTCCGAACGTAGAACGCACCAATGGCTCTGTTTGGCGAATACTGTACAAAATGAAACTTGTGTATCAAATAAACAAAATTAATCTGGAATGCTAGTAAACGATGTTTGCACGATTATTATTTTTGTGTTCAAATGGAGCGCGAACTTATCAGAGTAAGAATATTTATAAATTGAAACATTTTCCTTGGTTCCTATAACTCTAGGCTGCTAACTGCTGTATAGAATTTACACAAAGTAAATCTTACAGAGGCTGTAAATAGAGGCCGATTCCACGTTGTTCCTATGCAGTAAACTCAGCTTTTTTTTTTTTTTTTTGGGATGCATCATTTGCGAAGTTCACCAAACCGAGGCAACATTGATACGTAGTTTGAAGAATCAGCTCATTTCAGGAGAGCTCTTTAATCCCTCTGTGTAGGTATTTCCGAAATTGGCACGTGTTCATTCTTTTCCGGAGTTACGCGGTTGCAAACTTGATTTTCAGTTGGCAGCAAGCGCCCAATTTTTCTTAATTTACAAAATTTATACGGTACTTACAAGTATTAAGTTTCTCTCTTTAGGCTGCTACATTTGTATATACTTCAAACAGCATATTGGGGTGAAATTGGTTCAGAAGACGTCCAAAGAGGTCAATTCGCTTGGCCCAAAGTACGCTGTCATCGAAGGAAATAGGTAAATTTCCATTAAGCGTAAGATATTTATTGTCACGATCGAGAGGGCGCAGAGTGACAACTCGGCAGGTATAAGGCGCTGTCAGATGAACTTGTTATGTTCAGCATAAAGAGCAATCTCTCCAAATTGAAAGTACCAGGCAGCGATATAGTGTTGGAAGAATTGTTAAACTAAATAAATCTTGGATACAAGGTCCCCCCCCCCCCCCCCAGAAAAAAAACGAAAAAAAAAAAACGATCATTACATACGCCGTAGTGGAGGACTCCGAATTAAATTTGACCACCTGGGATTCTTTAACGTGCGCCTAACTCCAAGTACATGGGTGTTTTACAATTGCGCCCAATTAATATGCGGCCGCCAAGACACGGAATCGAACCCGCGTCTCCGTGCTTAGCAGCTCAGCAATCACAGCCGGTGGTAGTATGGAAGAGTCCCTGTTTCCCTTATTTTTACGTTTGTGTGTGTTTGTGATCTAGCGACTTCCTTTGTTAGTGTGTTTGTTTTTCATTGTGTTGTAACCGGTATTCTCGTTTTTCATGGTATTGTTAGTATTGTTATTGCGTTCTTTTGCATATCTATGATTTTGTTCTAGCCGGCCCTAGTTTGTGCGAAACATCTTCTTTTCCTTTACATTTCATAACTGAGAAAGAAGTGTTTTCCTGGCAGCCAAGATACGGCGGTTATGATAAGTTTGGTGGCAAAGGAAGTTTGCAAAAGTATGAGAGAACCGTGTGAGGAAATGCAAACATACAAACTTTACATATCATTAGAGGAGGCAAAATTCCTTTTAGGCCTTGCAGCCTTGCGCACGTAGCGAACTTGATGAATCTTCCGGCAGAAATTTATTTGCGTTAAATTTTTAACAATTTCTAATGCCTGTTTCGTCATCCTGAAATAAAGGATATAGATGAAAGTAAACCTTCCATCTCTGCCTTCTACCCAGAGCTAAAGAGATGGAAGGACACCTTTCATATCTTTAGCCAGGGGCGTAGCCAAGGAGGGGGGGGGTTGGGGGGTTCAAACCTTCCCCGAAATTTTTCAGTTTTGCTCGCGTATATAGGCACGCACACATACAAACGCACGTACGAACACACATAAAGTATGGTTGAACTCCCCCCGAAAAAAATTTCTGACTACGCCCCTGTCTTTAGCTCTGCCATTTTCTTCATTCAGGTGAGTTATGAAAGTATTGTGCCGCAAAATTTGCTAAGCAGAGTCTTTTTTTTTTTCACGCTATTGCAACACTCAATTACGCGCCACAAGGTTTGATGTGAGCGCACCTTTGTCGCGTCACCATCCTTACGCTGCCATTTTTGTTAGCACACCTGTCAATCGTTGAAGCTTCACATTCACAGCATCGCGACGCAGCTTTCTTCAGCCACCGAGAATCGACTCACTAGGGATGAGGAATAGTAAACTTGAGGATCGAGGCGAATTCTAATGGCATGGGATTCGGTCGAATAATTTAGAATTGAATTGTTTGAATACTGTGTATCACCTATTTTAAACAAAAATAAGCATTTTTGTCACGGCCCAATAAACTTGCGCAGTATGTTTAATAATTAGAACCAGCTTGTACGAACTTCACTTTTTTTGTTTGTTTGTTTGAAGAGACATTTAACCACGATAACTTCGCGGGAGTGCAGATTTTTTAGTGAAAGCTGCTTTCACGGCCTAACGGTCGCACATTGCAGTGAAGCCATATTTATAAGGGGGTTACAAGCGGTAGTTCATAAGTCTATCTGTCTGTGTTTGTTTCGAATAATGCGAAATTTCGAAAATTTCAAATTGCTGTCGAAGCGAATTTTCATACTGTAATAATCGTTTGAATATACAAAATGCTGGAATATTCACCTGTTCCTAGCTATGTGGACGGGCGAATACGGAACTTAAAGGTTCGAATTGAATTCTAATGCGAATAGGGATTCGGTCGAATAACTTCAAATCGAATAGTTCGAATAGTATACATTGCATATGATAAATTATTAGGAGAGCTGCCCGCGGCCGAGCTGTAGAAGACAAAGAGGAACAACCTGCGGTGCGGGACTGGGGCTTGGAGCGCTCGGCGGAACAGTTTACAGTCGGGGCCCGGAGCTTGGCCATGAAAGGTTTGTTCTCTGGCTGCTTGCTGCGCCTGGTTCCTTGCTCCCCTGCCGCAAACTAAAAGGATCTTCTTTATCACGACCCAACTAACCTGAACAAGCCTTTCCCTTGATTTTTAAGAATTAGAACTAGGCTTCTGCGAATATCATTTTGTGCTTTCGTTCGAAGTGAAGTGGAAGGAGATTCAAATAGCAGCAGGATTTCAAAATCAGCAGGGTGCATATTATAAGTGGTAAGGTATGTTGCGTTTTAAGACTTCATATACCTATTCCGCACAAGCGCCCCGCCACGGTGGTCTAGTGGTTATGGCGCTCTACTGCTGACCCGAAGGTCGCGGGATCGAATCCCGGCCGCGGCGGCTGCATTTTCGATGGAGGCGAAAATGTTTGAGGCCCGCGTACTTAGATTTAGGTGCACGTTAAAGAACCCCAGGTGGTCGAAATTTCCGGAGCCCTCCACTACGGCGTCTCTCATAATCATATCGTGGTTTTGGGACGTTAAACCCCAGATATTATTATTATTATTATTATTCCGCACAAGCCTATATAATTCGCTTTTAAACATCCAGAAAAAAAATTACACTATATCCACGGGTGAATGATGAAGAGCTTGGGCGAAGCTCCTGAAGCAGTCATGGTTACGCCGTGAAATGTTCAGTGGTTTCGCCCAGCAGTAATCAAAGCGACACGCCGCTTTGATTACTGCACGCCATCTAGCGTGCAGGGTGCCGCTGCTTTTTTTCTCTTCTTTTCTTTTTTGCACACATATTGCACATCTCTATGGGACTGCGCCATCTAGTATATCGTCACCCAACTGCAGTTTGCATACATCTCTATGGGACAGCGCCATCTATTGAATGATACGGGAGACGCGACGGCGGGGGCACGCCGGATGGAGCGACGACCGACCAGGTCGGTCGTCGCTCCATCCGGCGACCTAAGGAGCTTCGCTCCTAAAATAATCGGGGTGCAGGTAATGCGTACACGATGGTCAAATGCTCCCAGGCTGCGCTGCCATAGGACTAGATGGGATATCGAACTGGGAACGTTTGACCATCCCTGTGCATTAAACCTCGAAGCGTGACTTCGCTCCACTGGGAGAGAGAGAGGTTACGCGCGGTGAAATATGTCTATTTGTTCGTTTCGAACACTTCTCGCGTCGAAGCGACTTCGAGTACCGTAATATTCGTTCGAATATTTGAAGCGCTCGCACATTCGCTCATGCCTAATTGTCACATAGTGCGCTATTACGTCAAATGTACGCGCTGCTGATTCGAACTTTACGAACACGACATGCGCTTTCCACTCAGCTAGTCCCCAGGCGTATCCGAGCGGTGGCGCCACCATACCAACGCAAGAGGCTACATTTCAGGACGCGCTTGTACCATCGTGCTTCTGCGCGCGCGAGGAGTGGTGTTCTTTACCGCGTAGCTTTGTATCGAAACGGTGGGCGTATGCGCAACTCTGATCCCTTCGGGACTGTGTTCAGGGTCATTATGAGAGCCTGGTGTAGTTTCAGTACCTTAGTCCATAGCTGGAAGAGTAGCAGGACTCTGCTCATGTTTCTTTCTTGTTTTCCTTGCTGTCCCTCTTACAACCCAGCTTCGCTACATCATGTTGTTTGTGCAGTGAAAAAGGGTCCTTGACGGATGAGTATTGAATTATAATCGAAACAAATATTAGAAAGGCACTCTACGCGTGCACGAAACAAGGGGCATTGGTCAAGGGCTATTTTTCTTTGTTAGACACAACCTAATGAAACCAACAGGCAATGAAGCCAAGGAAAGTATTGGGGACATTATTTGTAGTCTTTAACTGTACTGTAGCAATTGTGTTATAAATGCAGATAAGTTAAAGTGGGCGAAAAAACAACTTGCCACTGGTAGGGACTGAACCTATAACCTTCGGGTAACGCGTCCGATGCTCTACCAATTGAGCTGCATGCGGCGGCGGTTCTCCTCCCGTCGACCTTATGGGGTATTTCTGTGCATGCAAACCTGGGAGTGTTACACAGTGCCACTCGTAGCCCTGACAGCCAGTGTGGAACGCTCTTTTTTTTTCCCGCCTTGCAGTTGCATGAGGTAAGAGTGATGCGAAAAGGGAACCATCCGCAGATTTTCAGCTTGAAATTCGGAGCCATAGTATTAGTCGAATATGCGGCTGCCACTTTAGTACCACGTGGAAGATAATGCTGGTAAACGGAAATAAGGTATGCGTCCCTAATACGCAAAAAAATGATGTCTGTAAAGTTTTACATTTCGTAGATCTAACGAGCTCTGCAGTTTTATTTCGCAGTGTTAGCGCAAGAGAGCACAATAGTTCAGTGTTAGTTTTCCTAATTCTTCCCAGACACCTTTAATGCAAGAACGCCCGTGACTGCAGACAGAACAACAAGCAAACGAAAGTCTTCTTTCCGTTGCATAGTGGCCGGTTGCTAGAGTTAGCTTCGCCGCATTACAAATATGTTTATTGGTGCAGCATCCCCAATGTACTGCGGTCAAGCGTACTTTTAGTGCAATGAGGCGTATTAAAAGCAGAACTGTCACGGGGCTTATAGTACGTGTTCGTTAATTATACATGCACTCACGGGACGTGTTCAGTCACAGTGCAGATAGGCGTGTGCACGGGAGGAGGGGTGCAAGCCCCCCCCCCCTTGTCACCTAAAGGGGGGAGGGCGCCGTGATGAACCTTCGCCCCCCCCCCCCCCCCCTGAAGGGGAACCCTGCGCACGCCTATGACAGCACACACATAGATGCCTAACAAGTGTACTAGCAGGACGGCGAAGCTGTTTCCGTTCCCAATATGCAGTTTTAAGCTCTTCTTTCGCCTATATTGTGCGCCCTTTGTATAGGGCCATAACGGCGCCTAGCACGCGATCTTTGATGTTTCGATGTTCGGAGCTGTCTCACAAAAAAAAAAAAAAACAGACAAAAAGCAGTTGAGAAAATATAAAGGTGTATTCGGAGAAGTGGTCAGACAAAAGAGCTTCTGAAGTCGAGCCTCATTTGCATCTTGTGGCCTTCGATTAACGATCGTAAGTAGTGCCGTGATCTGTAGCTACAACTTCTTAAAGCCACTCAACGGAGGCAATTCTTTTGAAGATTTCGCAAGTCGTCATCTTTTTCTTCGCAAAGGATCCTTGCGAGTGCACCCAAATGATGCATCAGAAGGGTTCGTTCCATGCTCCTTACCGCTTTCAATGTTTACTCACGTAGTCTTAGGGGGAACGGCAATAGCCACG
>NC_051180.1:208492820-208503287 GCF_013339695.2 Rhipicephalus sanguineus
AGACACGGTGCCTCACACGTTTAACTCAAAAAGACACACCCTTCCAATGGAATGAGGAGTGCGAAGCTGTCTATTGTGAGCTTGTTAAGCTGATATCGTCGGATCCCATCCTGCGCATACCGGACTTTTCTCTGCCTTTCGTACTGAATACGGACGCATCACACTACGCGACCGGTGCAGTTTTGTATCAGAAACCCTCAAAACAGGCCGATCCAACGAAGCATTACGTGGTGGGATATTACAGCTACACGTTGAAACCAGCTGAACTTAATTATTCTAGTACAGAAAAGGAAGCATTGGCAGTCTTAAAAGCAGTTCAGTATTTTCGAACTTACCTTGAAGGGGCTAAGTTCATGCTATTTACGGATCATCAGGCGTTGACACAACTTCTGAATATGGCACAACCAAGAGGACGCATTGCTAGATGGGTCAACTATCTGCAACAGTTTGATTTCACCGTTTCTCACCGTCCTGGCCCGCTTCTAACTGATGCTGACGCACTGTCTAGATTGCTTGTTCATGGGCCCAGTGAAAATCCAGAAATTATCGATCATATTAAGCTATGGGAAGGTACAGAAGATCTGCAGTTTATTAATGGAAAGTACCGTTGTAAGGAGTGGGGTTCGGCGGGTCTCGTTACGGTAGCAGGCTCCCAGGGAAGAGACGCGTTCTTTCAAGAAGGAACGTGTTTATTTACATGATGAAGTCAGGAGGTGAGAAGAAGAGAGATAACAGCAAAAGTCTTCGGCTTTTATAGCCCCGAGACTGTCACTGCATAAGCACTGGCAAACCGGTGTCAACGTCTCCCGCCAATCCGGTGACCTGTCGTCCTGGCGTCCGGCCTCCCGAAAGGAGGCAAAGAGTCACACAATACACTCCCCACGCCCCGAAGACTCGTAGGTGAGAAGGTCGGCGAGGAGTTTCAGTCCAAAGGGGAAAAGGCCGATGACCTCCGTTTCCACTGCCAGTAATACTTGGAAGAAGTGTTGAATGATGGCTGCCTCGGGTGAAGGCCCCACATGGGTTGATGGGAGCGTCTTCAACGGCGCAGTCCCACGCTGACCAAAACGCACGACAAAGCGGGTGTGTCGAATTCCGGAAAACACGCAGACCGCTCCCTCCGGCGCAGGTTAATTTTCCCTGTTGCGGTAGGGTAGAAGGCAGATGTGGCTGGGTGAGAAACTCTCCCGCGGTGCTATCTCACGCAGAGAACAACAAGCCAAAAAGGGGTCTCCGAATTCCGACGTCCTTTTTCTGGGAAATCCGTCCACAGCGACATGTCCGCCCGCCCGGCAAAAGCTCCTACAGGAAGAATCGGCATTCCTGCCTCCGTCTAAGCGCCGATACGGGGGGAGAAGACAGCATTCCGGTAGACAGCTGTACGCTCAATGGCGTCGGCCTCGATGAATTTTTAGGCCAAACGTAACAGCTCCTCCGCCGCCCGGAAAATCTCGGCTGGCCAGCGCTCACAACCGCTGGGCACGAAGAGAATGGTTGGTGACGAGGCCGACGTCCTGTCTTGGAACCGCAACTGCGAACTCGCAACAAACTCCCAAACCACCTCACAATGATCGACAGCAGGAAAGTGAACCATACAACACAATGCCATGCCGTGATCAAGCGCCTTGGACTCGCTAAAAACTCTCCAGGCTTCTCAAGACATAAATAAATGAAAAACCCGCTACTCTAAAATATTGACGGAATTTCGTGCCGCCAAAGCTACAGCATTCATGGAAGAAGGCATGCCAAAGAGAAATAAAAAAAAAAAAAGAAAGAACAGTTTTGGTCACATAAGATAACAACAAAAGATACAATATAATGTGGCCCTTGATTCATCAACAACACTTATCAGATTAGTCTGCTCAGACCATCCGCATTGCCGTGCAATTTCCCTTTTTTATAAGAAACCTCGAAGTTGTACTGCTGGAGGGTGAGGCTCCATCGGAGTAAGCGACCATTTTTGTGTGACATTTGATTGAGCCATGTCAGAGGACAGTGATCTGTCTCAAAGATGAACCTCGCTCCGTACAAATAACATGACAACTTCTGGGCTGCCCAAACCAAACAGGCACATTCCTTTTCGGAAGCACTATAGGCTTCCTCCCGGACCGTTAGTTTGCGGCTGGCATAGAGAATGGGATGTTCCTCATGATCATCACCAACTTGGGTAAGCACAACGCCCATGCCTCTGTCGCTTGCGTCGCATTGAACTATAAACTCTTTACTATAGTCCGGTGCGCGTAGCACAGGTCGTGAAACTAACAATGCTTTTAAACCCTGAAAGGCGGCTTCTTTACCCCCATCCCAATGCAAGTTAGTGGGCTCCCCTTTTCTCAGTGCGTCTGTAAGCGGACTTGCCAGTTGCGAAAAATTGGGAATGTAACGCTGGTAGTAGCCGACAAGTCCCAAGAATGACCGAATGTCGGTCTTTGTGCGTGGCTGTGAAAAACCGGCAATCGCAGCTGTTTTCAGTTCGGCCGGCTGTCTCGTTCCCTGCCCAACAACATGGCCTAGGTAGGTCACTTGAGAGCAGCCAAAACTACATTTTTCCGCTTTCATTGTCAAACCCGCCCCTCTCAACCTCGAAAATACTTCCCTCAGATGCTTTAGGTGATCTTCCCAGCTGTCTGAAAATATCGCGACATCGTCAAGGTACGGGAGTGCGAACTCCTGTAGGTCTTTCAGTACGATGTCCATCAACTTGGAGAAACTGAAAGGCACATTCTTTAGCCCGAAGCTTAGAACCAAAGGTCTAAAAGTGCCTACAGGTGAAATGAATGCGGCATAGCGGCTGGCACTTTCTGAAAGAGGAACCTGCCAGTATCCTCTCACGAGATCTAGCGTTGAAATGTATTTAGCAGCGCTGACCCTTTCGATTCGCTCCTCAATATTTGGGATCGGGTACAACTGATCCCTAGTGATGGCATTCAACCTCCTGTAGTCTACACATGGACGAGGGTCCTTGTTGGGGCCTCCACAAGTATTAGTGGTGACGTGTAGTCACTCTCAGCAGGCTCGATCACCCCCAGCTCCAGCATGCGCCGTATCTCGGCCTCCATAATCTCCTTCTGTCGTGGGGACACGCGGTAAGGTTTGGACCTTACCGGTTCGGCTGATGTGAGTTCTATTTCGTGGGTTATCAGTTCGGTTCTACCGGCCGATGACTGAACCTATCGAGATACTGCCTCAGTAGCTCCTTTAGTTCCTGTACCTGTTCAGGCTTAAGCGCTTCCGCGCCTACCGAGAAAGCTACAACCTCTTCAAGGCTAATTTCTGAGTCGGAAGTTTTGGTGAATCCGTCGAACTCGGATTGAATTTCTTCGGGCTCCTTTAGGGTGAGATTCACAACCCCATGTCGTTCTACGCAAGGCTTCATCAGGTTACAGTGGTAGATTCTAACTTCCTTCCTTCGACCTGGCACTTTCAACGCGTAGTTAGTGTCAGAAAGCCTATGCAACACTTCGACTGGCCCGTCCCAATGTACTTCTAGTTTGTTCTTTCGCGATGGTCTGAGAATCATTACTTGATCCCCAATGCTAAATGTTCGAAGTCTGGCATTCCTGTCGTAATAAAGCTTGGCATTCCTTTGAGCCTTGTCCATGTTCTTTTCGACAAGCCCTTGTGTCGTACTTAGTCGTTCTAGCAGATTTAGCACGTATTCTACCACTGTTTGACTATCCCCTCTTTCTTCCCACATTTCTCCCAACATTCTAAGTGGGGACCGCAGCATTCTGCCATACACTAACTCTGCCGGTGAGAACCCCGTGGCCTCATGTGGGACCGTACGCAAAGCGAACAAAGTAGCTGGAAGACAGCTTTCCCAGTCTTCCTTATGCTCATAACAAAGAGCGCGCAACACTCGCTTCAAGACTGAATTGCCATCTCTCGACGCTGTTCGATTGAGGATGGTAGACAGAACTGTGTAACAACCTTATCCCAAACTTCTGTAAAAAAGTTGTAGTTAACGAGCTCGTGAAAACCGACCCTTGATCAGCCTGTATTTCTGCCGGAAAGCCGACGCGTGTGAAAACTGACAGAAGCGCGTCTACTATTTCTGTCGAAGTGGGCTCCTTCAGAGGGATTGCCTCTGGAAACTTCGTGGCTGGGCACAGCATGGTGAACAAATACCTATAACCCGACTTAGTTGCTGGTAGGGGACCCACTATGTCTATCATCAGACGTCGAAATGGTTTCTGATATTATAGGTACCAATTTTAGCGGAGCTTTCCACTTTTCCCCAGGCTTACCCGTGCGTTGGCACGTGTCACAGGATCTTACAAATTCCTCCACATCTTTGAAGCACCCAGGCCAATAGTATTCTATTAGCAATCTCTCTTTGGATTTCTTTATTCCTAGGTGGCCGGACCACCCGTTTCCATGGCAGAGGTTCAAAGATCCTCCCGGTATTCTCTAGGAACGACCAATTGATCTAGAATCCGGCCCTCTTTTATCCCTGTAGTGCCGATACAACAAACCTCCTTTCTTATGCAACGTCACGTTGCCCCTAGCGATCCCTTCTTTAGCGTTAAACTGTAATCTAGTTAAGCTAGGATCGTTCTCTTGCTGGGCTGCCAGCGACTCTCTGTTTACTCGTACAAGCCGATCAAAGTTTTTCGAGGCCGGCGACAGTACTGACCCCATTTTGCTTGTGCGAGTGTCACCTAGTTCTCCCTGATCTAGTTTCCGTTAATAAAGCCTCATTTTGCTGATCAGTTGACTCTCCCTCTAGGTCATGATCTAACTCCGTCAATAAAGCCTCATTTTGCTTATCAGCTGGCTCTATCTGCGCGCCTGTAGGGTTACCTAACTCCGTCTCTGTTGACGCTGCGATTGGTTTCTTCTGGTGCCACAGAGGCGAGCTCTCGCGCCTTGGACCGAGTCAGCGCTTGAACAGTTCCTTCTCCAAGTTTCTGACCCCGCTCGCGCAGTATCCTGTCTGACCGATTTGAAAATATATACGGGTACTGCAACGACAGAGATGTCGAGACCGCTGCCTCAGTCACAATTTCTCCAAACGGCCCAGTGATCGTTACTTTAGCCATAGGAAGGCAGACGCTGTTTTCCTCTACAACCTGTTTGATCCACGCCACTTCTCCCGTAAAGTCATCTACAGTAATGTACGATGGGTGGACAATGTCCATGGTGGCGCCGCTGTCCCTGAGCACTTTGCAAGGTTTGCCGTTAACCTCCAGGTCATGGAGATACGGGCGTAACAGCTCTATGTTCTCGTCACTTTCGTCCGCGTAGGAAAAAACCACCTTAGGACTTCTGCAGTTTGCCGCGATATGTCCGGTCTTCTGACAGTTATAACAGCGAATGGGTCTGAAAGCCTCGAACTCTTTTCTTTGGGAATGTCCACCACTCGCGCTTTCACCCTTGTTCTCTGGCGTACTTGTTTCTCCCCTCGGATTGTCTAGCTTTTTCGCCTGTGAGCCCTTTCTGAACGAAAACTCTTTCCGCGATCCCTTTCGCCCGTCCGGTCCTCCACCCTCGATGCTCAGTTTTCTACGCATTGCGTAATCTTCGGCTAACTCGGCCGCCCTTTCCACAGGTGTTTACGTTATCTCTGTCTTGCACCCATAGCCTCACGTTCTGTGGAATGCTCCTGTAAAATTGCTCTAGACAGATGGTGTCGATGACCCTGTCTCTACTCTCGTAGGATTCCGCACTTTTCAACCACTCTATTAGGTTTCTCTTCATGCCGTAGGCAAAGTCCGGATATCCCTCACTATCCTTGTTTCTGTGTTTCGAAACCTTTGACGAAATGCCTCGGCTGAAAGGCGGTACTTCTTTAATAAGGCAGCCTTAACCTTCGCGTAATCATCTGCCTCTTGCGCGCTGAGTCTGGTAATTACTTCAGCCGCTTCATACGGTAACAGCGAAAGCAACCGCTGCGACCATGTACTTGGAGCAAAGTTCATCCTCTCGCAAGTCCGTTCAAAACTCCCGAGGAATATTCCTATATCTTTCCCGACTTGAAAAGGGTTTAGATATTTGGCCATTGCGGTATGAATCTATCTCGCTCACTCTCCTGAGGAGCCCCTCCCACTCGTTGAGCCAAACGTCTGCTTTCATTCTCAAGTTCGTTCTCCGCAACTCTCCTTTCCTTCTCCCGTTCCTCTCTTCCTTCTCCCGTTCCTCTCTTTCCTTCTCTTGTTTCTCCCTTTCTCTTTCCTTCTCCCGTTCCTCTCTTCCCTCTCTTGTATATCTTCTCTTTCCTCTCTTTTTCTTTCTTGCTCCTCAAACCCTTTGAAGCGTTTAACGCGGTTTCAATCTCCCCCCTTTACTGGCATTTGTCCATAATCAGCTTCACAATTGAGACCTGCCCATGTCCTTCCTCCACCTCAATGCTTAGATCCTCACATACAACAAAAGTTCGTCTTTTAGCATTGTCTTTAACTCCATGAATGCTGTTTTGCTTTGGTCCTGCTCGCTAATAGTTAGGTGATCCTATAAATCAATCACTACTCATAAAGAGGTGATCTACCTACCACACAAAAAACAATCTAGCTTCTACACTACTTTAGTGTACACACAAAATGAAGCCTGGAAAGTCATAGCAAAGACCAGCACTCACCACAACGCAGCACCATGTCGCAAGGTCCATCTCAACCGCTGCCAACCAGTTGTAAGGAGTGGGGTTCGGCGGGTCTCGTTACGGTAGCAGGCTCCCAGGGAAGAGACGCGTTCTTTCAAGAAGGAACGTGTTTATTTACATGATGAAGTCAGGAGGTGAAAAGAAGAGAGATAACAGCAAAAGTCTTCGGCTTTTATAGCCCCGAGACTGTCACTGCATAAGCACTGGCAAACCGGTGTCAACGTCTCCCGCCAATCCGGTGACCTGTCGTCCTGGCGTCCGGCCTCCCGAAAGGAGGCAAAGAGTCACACAATACACTCCCCACGCCCCGAAGACTCGTAGGTGAGAAGGTCGGCGAGGAGTTTCAGTCCAAAGGGGAAAAGGCCGATGACCTCCGTTTCCACTGCCAGTAATACTTGGAAGAAGTGTTGAATGATGGCTGCCTCGGGTGAAGGCCCCACATGGGTTGATGGGAGCGTCTTCAACGGCGCAGTCCCACGCTGACCAAAACGCACGACAAAGCGGGTGTGTCGAATTCCGGAAAACACGCAGACCGCTCCCTCCGGCGCAGGTTAATTTTCCCTGCTGCGGTAGGGTAGAAGGCAGATGTGGCTGGGTGAGAAACTCTCCCGCGGTGCTATCTCACGCAGAGAAGAACAAGCCAAAAAGGGGTCTCCGAATTCCGACGTCCTTTTTCTGGGAAATCCTTCCACAGCGACATGTCCGCCCGGCCGGCAAAAGCTCCTACAGGAAGAATCGGCATTCCTGCCTCCGTCTAAGCGCCGATACGGGGGGAGAAGACAGCATTCCGGTAGACAGCTGTACGCTCAATAGCGTCGGCCTCGATGAATTTTTAGGCCAAACGTAACACCATGTACCACCCAACCCAGGTTCAAAGATTCCTTAATCTCTACCATGACACCCTTGGATCAGGTGGACACGATGGCTTCTGGCGCACATACAAGAAATTGCTTATGAGGTTCACGTGACCAGGTATGAAAAAGGACGTCACTAATTATATCCGGACATGCCATGTTTGCCAAGTAAACAAAGTGAAGTACAAGCAGTCGACAGATGTTATGACGAACCCCGAATATTCAAAAGTACCTTTTGAAGATGTTCATCTAGACTTCGCAGAGCTTAAGAAGAAGGGGGAAGGAGTCATGCGAACGCAAGCTTTTCTGCTTTCCATTGACGAATACACAAGAACAATCGTGGCTAAAGCAGGGAAAGAAGATGCGAACAGCGTCATCAATCTGCTCACAGATGCGTGTTTTAAGCACACCAAGACACTAGTCTGCGATAACGGCCCTGCTTTCCGTAGTGCCAAGCTAGCAAGATGGGATAATGAGCGAGGAATACTTATTAAGTATTCTTCGTATCACCCTGCAGCGAACGTATTAGCAGAACCGGCCATACGGGACATCAAACAGTTTTAGGGGCGAAGCTCCTTAAGGCGGCACCCGTTCGTCCCTCGTAGTCGTAGTCGTAGTAGTCGTAGTGCGTAACCAGCCTTACGCTTTGACCTCCAAGGTGGTGCCGGTGGGAGATTTTTCCTGTGCGTTGTTGAACAATAAAAAATTCGCAGCGTGCGCGTTAACTAAAAGCCGAATTCTTCTGTCTCTCATTCCCCATTAGCAGCCATTGGCATGTTCCAGTAGGAAACGTTAGTAGAAGTAGAAGTGTAAGTGTTAGCTAAAAGCCGACTTCTTCTGTCTCTCATTCCCATTAGCAGCCATTGTCTACCTCCAAGGTAGTGCCTGGTGAGATTTCTCCTGTGCGTGATTAAACAATAAAAATTTTGTTCAAAACGCCGTTGATTGATGAAATAAACCAACGAAAGACGCCAGATGTTTTTTAAAAGCAAACTAAAAAACGCCAGATGTTTCTAAGCAAAACGAAAAGACGCCAGCTGCTTAACGAAAGACGCCAGATGTTTTCTAAAGCAATGGTTTCCTAACAATGAAATTCACAGCGTACATCTAAAGTTAAAGTGAGCTGCAAGTCGTCATAACTCATCGAACCTTTAGTATAAACGCGCCCGATCTCACGTCGGTGATGATGTACTGGGCAGAATTCACGGAAGATTCACTGTTTACCGATGAACCTCCGCAGCTTCGCCCACATCATCATCATTCACTCCGTGGATATGCTGTGATTTTTGGAAGATGTATCCAGACTTTCGCGGAGGTGGAGTGCTGCCTTGAAGCCGCTGTGAAGCACCCAAAACGATCCTACACCCGGTTTAGGCTGCAGTCCTTATTTTGCTACAACCGGAACGGCACCCATACTACCTGCAGATCGTGACCAGGCCTCCTAGAAAAACTTCAACTTACTGAAGCAGAGAAAAAGGGCCGAAGGTCAGAAAGTATACAAGCGCCGGATGAAGAGGAATTTTGATAAAAGGCACAACAGTGACATACACAAACCAGCCTGGAGACTATGTTCTGTGAGAGAAGGGAGTTACACAAAAGTTCTCTAACTGCACTGTACCCTTTTTCTTTCTATTTTTTCTCTTGTTATTTCGTTCCCTGTATTTGTTGAGTATTTTTCTGTGACATTTTACCTTGTACTTGCTCCCCTTACTCAATGCCCATTGGGCCCTGTAAGGTATCATGAATAACCGCCATCTTCCACGAAAACACGTGCGCATGCGCCACGCATATATATATATCTATATATTATATATCTATATATATATATATATATATATATTATATATGTGTGGTGTGTGGTGTGTGTGTGTGTGTGTGTGTTGTGTGTGTGTGTGGTGTGTGTGTGTGTGGTGTGTGTGTGTGTGTGTGTGTGTGTGACGATTCTCCTGCCGAACCAAAAACATAAAAAGTTATCCGTGTCTTTTGGCCTTGTAACAGAGCTTCTCGAATCCAGATGAGCGCGTCAGCCTTCATGCTCCCTTATTGGCAATGCTCTGCTCTCCAGTAAGGTTGATGTCCCGTCAGATGTATACGTAACGCTGAAAGAGTAAACCAGTCCAGAGGACGACGGACAAAGGAGAGATGTGGCACACACAACGACTGGACTATCACTAAGCCGACTGTCAATCACGCCGCTTGCATAATCAATATAGCATTAAACGCAATAAGTGGTGCGAACTAATGCTTTCAATTCCATCAGCACTTTCCCCGAGCCATTGTTTTATGGAATGATCTTCCCGACAATATTGCATCTATCCGTAACCATCAAGCATTTCGTGATCAATAGTGCATAGCATTTTCTTGAATAGTGCCATGTCGTCACCATTACTTCTTATTATATAATATATATATATATATATATATATATATATATATATATATATATATATATTATATTATATATATAGGTTTTCTTTCTCTGTTTATTTGCTGTTTTTTGCCCTGCGTAAAAAGAGGAGAATGAGGAAAAAAAAAGTTCTCTAACTGCACTGTCCCTATTCCTTTCTATTTTTTCTCTTGTTATTTCTTTCCTGTATTTGTTGATGTATTTTTCTGTGACATTTTAACTTGTACTTGCTCCCTCACACAATGCCTATTGGGCCTGTAAGGTATCATGAATAAACGCCATCTTCCAGGAAAACCACGTGCGCATGCGCCACGAATATATATATATATATATATATATATATATATATATATATATATATATATCTTAAATTATATATATATATCTATATATTATATATATATATATATATATATTATATATATTTGTGTGTGCGTGTGTTATAAGACTCACTTGTTGAAAGAAATATTCTCATCTACTCATGCATTCCGCCTATAACGCACTTAACGACTTTCGACGAGCTTCTACAAGATAACCCCTGAACAAACCACGCACTGTGCGTTACATCCGGCGTCCGCGGCCATATTCCCTGTCATCCCGAAGGAACA
>NC_051180.1:208503387-208527485 GCF_013339695.2 Rhipicephalus sanguineus
TTTTTTGTTCTTTTTTGTGCAGGCGTTGCGTCAGATCACGACTACACCAAGTCTGTAATAGCGCAATGTGACGTTGATTATGCTCCAGGCATAAGAAATGCGCACGCGATAGCCATGTATTTTCTTCAGCACAACAATTCGTTACTCTTCACGCCTGCTAACTCCACACACTCGTATCTTCAGTTCATTTCTGAATTATACTTTGTCCTCCACGACATCTACGAGTGCGTGAAGTGACTTCACTGCCGCACAGCCAGGCATTCGTATTGTGCGAATTCTGCAGCCCTAGTCCCGACGAACAACTACGATGCTTTCTGGTGGTAAGAATTATGACCGGCCTTTAAATTCTGTATATTGCAATTTTTGGCCGCTAATGAACCGTCGCTTCTTGCGACAGCGATCTGCTAAAGCGGACGTTTTGAACATTCCCATAAATTATAATAAAGAATAATAACGGCCAATAAGAATGTCCATTTTATTACGATAATTAATGTAATTGTTATGGTACTTCCCTTTACGGTCGTTGTGTAGCTAAAGCCTTGTCGACAGGCAACGTTAAGCCATACACTGTTAGTAAAGGGGATCACAAGCTAGTGTTTCGTAAGGCGCCTATTAGCAATAATGTAATTTTCGTGTCCTTGATTAATCGCCTCGGTAAGCTGCTACGGCGCCGAACAACCTTTCTGTTGCGCCATATTCAAAGCCAAGTCAACCAGCGAGGCAGTCATCAAAAGTTACGAAATAATTTGGTAGTGCGGCTTAAGTGCCGAGCTTGCTCAAATACATGCAGCCTGCGTTCGTTTAATGAGCGTTCTTCTGCGTGCTATACATGGCTGCCGTGTTTCGATATTCCTAAAGAGGAGAAACGTTAGCTAACCACGAATGAAAGAAGGAAACGCAGTTTTCGTTGTCGCTTCGCTGGCTCGAACAGACTTATTAGCCCTTCGGCGACGCTGGCGGTCCAAACGTACAGCCTGCTCGGCTTACGGGTTTCAAAAGTGGGACCTGCGTGGCTCCAACGTCAGACATGAGACACTGCGTGATACCAAGACGGGACATGATACGAGGACAGGGTGCTCCCTTAAACTGCTCCCCCATTAAAAAATTTACCGTAGCCTGCACTGGAGGCGCAATGCTAAAGAGACTGCGGAGCTGATGGGCCCTATAGGTGGTCCTGGCTGTTGCAGAGCTAAGTTTTGTAAGTTTCCACTTTCTCTCTTCCTCTATTTCTTTCTTTTTCTCTCCTCTCTGTTCGTGTGTGTCTTTTTGTCTCTGTCTATTTCTTTCTTTCACTCTTTCTCTCTCTCTATCTATTTCTTTCATTTTCTAGGTCTTTCTATATTCCTTTCTCTTTCTTGCTCTCTCTCTCTGTATTTCTCGCTTCCTTTTTCTGTCTATTTCTCTCGCCATTTATTTTTTTCTGTACCTTTCTTTGCTTCTCTCTCTTTCTCTCCTTCTTTTTCTTTCTGCCTTTCGTTCTGTCTATGTCTTGCTTTACTCTCCCCTCCTTCTTTCCCTCCTCCTCACCTCCACTTCCCTTTCCCACCCCCTCGCTATACTATACTATACAAGGCTATGCTATGCTCCGCTAGCGTGCCTGTATAGCCGAGTTCTTCATAACGCTCCACATATTATGGGGCTTCCGGTTAGCCTTCGAGTTTGTTTCTCAGCAGTGCTTGTAAGCTTATCGTCGCTATGTAACTGCAACACTATGACATGTGTGATAATGTGTGGGCTATTTTTTCGATACACATTCTATTAAAAAGTATGATCAAGTAAAAAGGAAGTGCCTGGATAGCCGAGTGTTTAAGACGCTCGCCTGCGGCTCGGTTCGAATCTACCTCGCGAAGAAATTTTCCCCCTAGAATTCTCTCTTTTCTATCTTTATTTCTCTTTCTCGCTCTCATCTCTTCTCTTCTCTCCTTTTTTTTTCTCTCTGTGTACTCGTCTCGCACACCAGAGTTGTTGCATCCCGCGCCGGAGAAGTCGGCGCACGTTTTCTGGGAGCAAAGGACACGATGATGAAGGACATCGACGATGAAGAAGCGGACGAAAAAGAGCGCTTGCTGGTTCATGTTTACTGTTCGGTGGTGGCACGTGACGTCACGCCAGCTGCCCCCATGTGGACCGTTGTTCTGGGAGTGACGTCAATGCTCGGCGAGATTTTTCTGTCCCACCATATTACACTTTACGCCCGGCTTAAACAGCTCCACTTCTAAAAACCCTCCCTCACGCATCTTCCAAGGGCTGCATTCAGCACATAGGACAACGTACAGGGGTGGTCAAAAGTTCCCCGGCCACAATGCCAGAGGAATCATGGATAGTGGCCTGGGAACTTTTGAACGATCCTGAACATCAGGCCTAGTTCTGCGCTTACATGCCTAATAAGTTTGCCTATAATTGTGATTTCATATCAGTACGAAGGCAAATGAGACGGTTGACTGCTGCTATTAAATGTTAACACGGCGAAAGGAACAAAGAAAAGAAAAGCTCTGGCTGCCGCTTGCTCCTTGAACTCCTAGCAACACTATGACTGTCCTTTTTCCCCTCTTGTGGCCTGTTATGAAACTACCGTCCCAAATAAAATATGTAACCGAATACTAATCCAGCCTCTTAGCTCTCGAATCTCTTCCTCAATAAACGTTTTGATATACGTTCTCGAAGGGCCGCGCGGGCGAGGTAAAAGAAGAAAGAAATTAATAATATGGCTGTTCCCTGCGTCATAGGAATCGGTACAACACGAAAGTAAAACGGGTCTTCACAGAAGTAGTTGAATGTTATTGTGCATTGATCTATGAGAGCTCGTACAATGTCTATTGGTATGCGGCAGCTATAGCACCGTTTTACGTGGATGCACCCACGTTCAAGCCTAGTGGCACATCTCCATCGCGACGACTAAGGCAGATGATCAGGGTTTAAGCATTGTGGTAGCTGAAGTTGTAACGTATACCTGGACAGAGCATGTGGTGAATACCTCGCAAAGGTGGCATCAACAAGCACATAATACACACTGGCACTCGATATGCACTCCTTCAAAGCGTCCTTAATTGAGGAGAGAAAGGGCAAGGTGCGCGCTTCCCGGCAATAGAGTAACCTACGTCTGTGCTCACGCGTACACTACCACGCTGCGCTTCAAGAACGCGGGAGGCAGAGGTTCGTAGCTTGATCCGCGAAAGCGCGCAGGCGTTCCACGTCCCGCTGGCGTGTGTCTTGCACCTCGAAGGCGCGACATTCGCATTTCGAAGTTGTTGCTTTTCTGTGGCGCTTATTGCAGCAGTTTTATTAGTCGGTGCAATCGCACTCGAAGAGTACGCGAAGGAGAAACAGCGTTGGTGCATGTGGAGGCTGCACTACTCTGACGACGAGCCCTCACACGGTAACACGACGTGAAAGGTAAAAAACGTCACTGCGTCTAGGGCGCCTCCTCGATGCCTGGAGAGTGCTCCTCGGGTGCCCATCCGGTGTCATGACGCAGTACTTCACTTCACTGCTCGCAGACGGCGACACCGCCGACCAAGAACACCGCGTGAGAGAGAATGTGTGAGAATTAATTGGCGCGTTTGCGGAGCCTCGCACATGTGCGTTGGTAGCGCAGAGGGTAGAGCGGCTGGCTGCTATCGCCACAGACCGAGAGGTCGTGGGCTCGATTCCCAGGTTATTCGCGTCCAATAAACTTCGTCTTCCAGTTTTTCTTTTACATCCTTTATTCCGCATTTTACCAGCGTCATATCCATGACGGAAATACGTCAGCGAAGTCTTGGTCGACCTCGGCATGAAACACTTTCGTGTTAAAAAAGTAATATGACCTCTCGAAAAAGAGAGCATCAACTGCTATTGAGAAAGAACAATATCCTTTTACGGCACGAGATGGGCATTTTAACTCAAATATGCGCCAAGGGACCTGCGGAGTTCATTTCTATGCAGAACTGCTTGATTGTGACCGTGAATGCATTTCAGCGTTTCCAAGGATATAATAAAAACATCTTAGCATGCAGTGCTATTCCATCAGAATATAAGCCCATTGCTATTGCGAAACAGGGAAGAAAAATTATCCAATAAAAATTATGTCCCGTGGAACTTGTAGAAAAAGTTATACGGCTGTGTATGTCTACGCAACGTAAGATATACTTCGAATAGTGAATGCTGAACAAGCCATCCCATGAACACATATATCCGTGCTAGCGGACGAGCACTTCCTCGCAATGAAACGGGGTAAGGGGTACAAAGCTATCGCACACAGCAAAGTTGTCCGTAAAGAAGGAAAAAAAATGAAGATGGTTTTCGCGAATTGCCTCCGAATGAGGTAGTCATTCAAGATATCGACGGTGTAGTCTTTATTCCACACGAACCTGTACGTTTTGCAGATAAGGGCTATTTTTGGACATATACAGGAATTGCACGCCAGGTTTGTTTTCTTCTTCGTCGAATCTCTTTTCTCCGTGCTCTAAGAACATTTTAGTCATATTAGTTTTGAGGCAACCATTGCCGTCAATTTTTTATTGCAAAGGATGAAATTACGACGTTCCTGCGCTATTTGACCGAAAATGGTGTGGTATAGTTCCAATAACAATGAACCCTTTAGATCATTTGGCGCAATAAATATTCAAAATAATTATATACAAAATTAAACATCAGTACCTTCCGTTTTATTACGAAAATTATCGCCGAAGGAGGTGTTCCAATGTTTTACCGGAGTCAAAGTAGGTTTGAGTTGGTTTAGCCACACTGAAAATTTATTTCCGAGTCTTTTTTGTTTTACCTTTTTTAAGCGAAGTTTGCCGAGCTAATCAAGTTAGGCTGGATTAAACGTGATGTAAGTGCAAAGGTTGGAAGAAACATTAGTGTCTCCTTTTGATCAACAATTTCTTCGTGTGCAAACAACTTAACTTGCTGTCACAATCAACTTAGAATAATCATAACTGTAGACACACTTACCAGATGTGTCTGACACATATCCATCGCCGCTACATCATTTTGCTGCGCATAACTTAAAGGGGTCCGACGCGGTTGTACAGCGCTTACGGTGCTCAGCCGCTGATCGTAAGGTCATAAGTTCTCTCCTGGCCGCAGCGGTCAATTTTCCATGGAGGCGAAAATGCTGCAGGCACTTTGCGATCTCAGGGCACGTTAAAGAACACCAAATGCCACAGTTCCACAAGTTTACCATTCCACGTAACTTATACAGTCGCTCCAAGCGGTTATGGAGCCCAACGACCTTCATCAACCTGACTGCTTTGCACAAACGTTCCGGCGTTTACTGACTCTTCAAAAGTGCAACGCATAGCTACGTACCTCTTGGAGATACATAAAATGCGTAAATGCCGCCGCCGGAGCTTTAGAACACATTCTTCAAAATTGCCAATGATGCGCGAAACGGCGACATTGCAGAAATTCACGCACTCTCAGTTCGCGATTGGTGTCACCGACCCTAACACTGGTCGCATCCTCGCATTTCGTTCTCTTATCATTTCCATTCTTTTCTTTTCATGGGCCTTCAGTACAATGTCGCGTAATGAATCGAAGAATCAAATGCTCCATGTCGGAGCTTGCGCAAGATCGCGGTTCGTTCTCAGCATTGCAGATACCGTTGCGAAATCAAGGTTGCTCGGCCAACGTAAAGGACCGATACGCAATTCCCCGAGGTTGTGTCACGAATTTCAACTGTGGCATGAACGCAATCAACGATCCGTAGAAGGGAGTCGAATGCCGTCGGTGACTGTAGAAAACAACAGACGGTACGAATAGAAAGACCTACTTTCTTTTTCTAGGCGGCAAATTCTCGTCGGAATATCTAAATGAGATGGAGGGACTGTACATCGCGCAAACGGACGTCTTCTTTTTACGCCAGTGCTGTTCCGGCGCAAATGTCATTTGTGCCTATCTCTTCTGTGTTTTTGGCTGGCACGCTACCACTCGCTCGCTAGGAAATGTCGAAATTTCTCTTTTGATTCACGACACGAAATCATTAAACCAGCCGCGCAAAAAGAAATCGTTTTATCCCTTTTCTAATGTCGTCCATCTTGACTTGCTGATGCCGAAGTAATGCTTAGCACCAGAGCGTTCATGCAATGAACGGAAACGACTGCTTACGTGTGCACCTCTTACACCAACTATGATTAATATGCGTAGTTCGCCATGCAAGGCCTTCATTGTTCAATGAATATTTTCTTTTTTTGCATTATTTGACTTCATTCTCGCCTCACTTCGAAGCACTAAAGTCGCCGGGTCACTGATTTATTCTTCGATTTTTAGAATATGGGAAATATATGTAGGTGCACCGTTCGCTCATCCACTTTTCTTTATCGACGATCCCTGATTGCTGAATCAGTGCTCAGCACTGCAGTGGCCCCAACACATTGTCTGACATTTTATTCATATAGGTGTCGTTGAAAATGTTTTAATAGCGCAGCTGTTTACGCCCGCCATAATCTGTCTGTTGCGAACAGAGAACTAGCATCATCATGAACCGGCACGCGCTCTCTTCGTCCTCTTCTTCATCTTCTGCTTCGCTCCCAGGACAAGTGCACCGATTTCTCCGGCACCGGATGCATGATGGGCGAGACAATGAGCACATAGCGAGAGAAAGAGGGAGAGAGAAAGAAAAATAAATAAAGATAGACGTATAAAAAGTACTCGGGGAAAAATTCTTTGCGAGGCGACATTCTAACCGGCGTACCCACGATCCGAAGATGAGCGTCTTAAATTCGGCTATCCAGACACGCTAACAGAGCACAGCATAGCCTTGTATATTATAGTATAGTTTAGTGTAGTGTAGTGTAGTGTAGAGTAGTGTAGTGTAGTATAGTATAGTATAGTATAGTATAGTATAGTATAGTATAGTATAGTATAGTATAGCAAAGGGGTGCGAAAGGGAAATTAAGGTGAGTAGAGAAAGGAGGTGGGGAGAGAGTAAAGCGTAGCATAGAAAGAAAGAGAAAGAGAGAAATAGAAAGAAAGGCAGAAAGAAAAAGGAGAGAAAGAGATAATTAAAGAAAGAGAAAGAAAGAAAAAAGGGAGGATGGAGAAAGAAATATAGAAAGACCGAGAAAGAAATAGAGAGAGAAAGACAGACGGAAAGAATGAAACAGAAATGAACAGACAAACAAGACTTGCACAAAAAACAAAAAGAGGAGAGGAAAAGAAAGAGAAGAGGAAGAAAAAAAAAATAGAAAGTTTGCAAAACTTGACAAAAGAGCAACAACCACGAGTACCAAGGTGCCCATAAGCTCCGCTGTCTCTTTAGCATAGCGCCTCCAGTGCAAGCTACGCTAATTTATTATTTTTTTCCTTCGTGTTCACAGGTTTACCAATTTACTTTTCTTCATTGCTGTTTGTTTATATGTTGTCTTTCGCAGTGTACACTGCTGGTAAATGAAAATATCTATAAACAAACTGGTGAACAAGATAGTTAGAATAATAATTTAATCAGTCAACTACTGAGCCAATATATTTAATATACCTTCCTGTCTTTTCATCTCTTGCTATCGTTTCCTAGCATTGTAGCTTGGCACATACTACATTAACAAATATGTTTACGCAATCCGAAGAATCATTGAGAACTTCGCAAGCAAAGAAAAAAAAAATAAACGTACGAACGAAATCATGAGACGCTTTATAACCGTGCCAGAAAAACCCCGTTGCATCCACCGTTCGCAAATTAATTAACGACGAGTTGCGATTTCGTGGAATTAGTGACATGCGTACTATCCGAAATGTGCTCTCGAATGCGCACTCCTCCTTCCCATTCATTCATTACCCCCATAGCTCTTGCAGAGGATTTTCCATCTCGCCTGATAACTTTGGCACGCTTCATCGGCACGGAAGTGCGACGCCTTTCCAATAGTCACTATTCTTGTGCGTTCAAGTTAATCTCATTACTCTACTAACCACGCGCGGAGATCCTTTAACGTCGACTTAACCGCATCGAGAACGGACACAGAGGTAAATGTGTACGGAAGTCCTACGAAGCGTTCACCCTCCATTCCATCCTGACAACTACCGCTTCCATTGTAGGAGTTTTCGTCTGAACACCGCCTGTATTGTATCGAGGGGGCTCGCGTTATAAATGATTGCTCGCGCTGTAGGGGAAGCAGTGTATCCGGGAGGCGTGTATCGGTGCATGCTGCAAGCGCGGTTAGTGCGTGAAACGGGGGAAACAGCGGAAACATGTCGTCAGCTAACGATCGCTTCATTATCATTCTCCACGCGAGATTTGCGTGCCGCTTAAGCACAGAAGGAGGAAGTTGCGAAACGTCGCAGTTAGTGAAAAGGCACTTGACGAAGCTATACGTCGTTACGTTAGCTCCAATGCCGGCTTCATGCAGCGGTGCGCGGTGTGTGAACGTATAGTGCCAATGCAGTGCTGGGTTAGTACATAACCATGCAATGGAGACACAACTCTACGTTTGATCTGGTTCTTTCTCTCGAAACAGGCGTTACCAAACAGCATATGCTCTATAAAAGCAATGGTAAGCAATATGCACACTGTTAGCCAATTCACAAAAATTAGGTGAACTGGCTCACAAGAAGGTCATTTGCTGATGAGGTCGATCATAGTTCACCCTAAGCGCGTCACGGATATATAAAAGTGGGCTGGTGCGAACCTTTCCTTTCGTATTGCAGCCCGTATAGCTTTTTTTTTTTTCAAACACGCAAGTGTTTTATGCCGGGATCCGCCAGAACTTCACTGACATCAATTCCGTCCCGGATGTGACGTCGATAAAATGCACACGAACAGATCACAAAGAAAAACCACAAGGAAAAAACATGGCTGATCCCTCTGTCATAGGAATCGGTATAACACGAAAGTGACACGTGTCTTCACAGAAGTACTGCTTATTGTGTAGTGATATATGAGATCTTGTACAATGTCTATTCGTGTTTGGCAGCTATAGCACCGTTTGACGTGGATGCACCCATGTTAACAGCATGTCTATATCGCGACGACTAACGCCCATGATCATGATTAAGCCGTTGCGCACGGTAGCTGAAGGTGTGAACATATATTTGGACACAGCGAATCATGAATCCCGCGTAAGGATGATATCAACAAGCTCATAATCAACACTGGTACCCGGTATGCACTTCTTCAAAGCTTCGTCAATTAAGGAGAGAAACGGCACGGTGTGCGCTTTCTAGTAATGGGTAGCCGACGCCTGTGCTCATGCATACATAACACACACTACGCTTCAGCAACACGGGAGGTAGAGGTTCGTAGCCTGAGCCGCAAACGCGTGCGTCCCGCTGGCCTCTGTCTCGCAGGCGCTGCTCTCGCTCCACCAAGGCACGACATTCGCCCGTCGAACTCGCGTCCTTTCTGCAACACATATTGCAGCAGTTTTGTTAGTGGTGCCCTCGCAACTGAAGCAGTCGGCGGCGGAGAAATCCCGTTGGTGCACGTGGGAGCTGCACTATTCCGATGAGCCGACGCACGCTAACACGAAGCCAAACGCAAAGAACGTAACTGCGTCAAGGGTGCCTCGGCGACGCCAGCGCGGCCAGTGTCCCTCGCTGGTATCGAGACGCTTTAACCATGACCTCCGATGTCGCGTGCAATCTCGGAGTAAGCGCTAGTAAGTGTCGAGCGTGAAGCATTACTTCTTTTCACATCTCACAGACGGAGGCACCGCCCCGCTCCGCCCACCGTGAAAGAGAATGTGTGAAAGATATAAGGCGCGTTCGCGCCGCGTCTAGCATCTCCCGAGTTAGCTTAGTCGGTAGTGCGTCGGGCGCTTGGCGTCGCAGCCGCAACGTCGTGAGTTCGATTCCCAGCGGGGTATCTTTTTCTTTCTCACCCGTTGGCGTCCATTTTATCAACGTCATATCTGTGACGGATGTACTTGGTGGACCCCGGCATAAAACACTTTCGTGTTAAAATTTCGTTTATTTGGATGACCTGGGAGTCCAAACCACGACCTCTCGGTCCGCGACAATAGGTGCCGAGCACTCTGCGCTACTGACGCTCGTGCAGGAGGCGTGACAAACTCGCCTTATATCTTTGACACCTTGTCCCTTTCACAGTGACCGTGGTTGGCGGAGGGTGGTGTCGCCGTCAGCGATCGGTGAAGTGAAGTACTCAGTCATGACACCAGCGAGCTTCGACAGAGAGCGATTCGCTAGTTTCAGCTTTCGTTGCAGAGAGACACGCCAGCGGGAAGCGGAACGCCTTCCCGCGTTCAGAGCTGAAGTTGCGACCTCTGCCTCTCCCGTTGCTCAAGCCCTGCGTGGCAAATGCATGAGCAGAGGCGGAGGTTAGCCTATTACTGGGGAGCACACACCTCGGCATTTCTCTCCTCTAGTGAGGACGCTTTGAACGAGTGCATATGCAGTACCAGCGTTATGTGCTTTTTGATGCCGTCTTTTCGCGGTATTCAACATATGCTGTGTCCAGGTGTGTTTTAACTTCTTCGGCTACCACAAGGCGTCAACGTGGCGTATAAACGCAGAAGGGTGCTGTAACTGCCATACACCAATAGAGATTGCACAAGCTCTCATACATCAATTAAACGATCAAGTATACTGTGATGAAACAGCTCACTTTCGTGTTATACTGATTTCTATGACGCAAGGTATTTTTCCCTTACTTCAAACATTTAGGTTTAACTAAATGTTTACCCGGTGTAGGGAGAAGCGTTGGGAACTGAAGCCCAGCGGCATTTTCCACGTAGCATTTCCATTCCTGTCTCACTCTATTCCTTTTTGCGCACCCCGGCACCGTCGTCTTTAAAAAATCTATAAAGCACTGCGTAACAGCTACAATTGCCCTCGGCGGTGATCACAGTCGTATCTCGGTGCCAAAGGCAATAAACGCGGCTCCTTTCGAGGAAGCTCTGGCTTCAGGCGACGGAAGCGGGAAGTGCAGAACCCTTGAAATGGGGGACATGCCCGGATGTGAGAGTGGAGCATAGATGGTTAAGGCAATAAATGGGCTGCGTCAACGTCGCCTATAGTGGGCCTTGTATTTTATTAATGCTAGACTTTGAACCCAAAGTGCCATTAAGGTTCACTTTGAGGACACATGTTAAAGATGACTGCCGGCTGCGCGAGCTATTTATTGCTGTAGGAATTATATGAACACTCTCGACGGGTTTTTGCCGTCGGCGTCGGCCTCGCCGTCACCGTCATGTCCTGTATAAAGTTCAAATTGATAACACCTCCCCGCACATCGTATGTTCTACCCGCGGGAAAAAGCGCGCGAGCGGCGGCGACGAACACGGCTGAACCTTGGGCTGAAGCAGAGATCAGACAAGCCGACCCATCTACATCGCTCGGAGGGCGCATGCTATAATATCCTCCTACGTGTTAGACGTACCGTCGAATGCTGCTCAAGCAGAGAGGAAACGCCCCGCCCGTCTTGAACGAGTATGAAGTTCACAGTTGCTCGAGCAACAACTGTGAACTTTTATTCTAAGGGCGTGGTCGCGAACTCTATCTCGGCGGGCATCAGTGGACGACTCGTATACCCCTCTACCTGCTGCGCTCTCAACGCGAAGAGGCTGCGCGAAAAGCGCATCTCTCTCTGGAGCGGCCGTATTCTCTTACACCATTGTTTTGTAGAGCTACGCGATATCCGATCCACATTAGTTAGCTGACAGCATTACTTCGCATAGCATAACAATTTGTTGCTATCGCATTCATTGTTTCCTCCTTGCGGTGAAATTGATTTTTATATTTACGCGAGAGAAAGTCACCCGGCAGTGTGAGTTGTTTTTCGACTATGCAGTAGTTTACCTTCATTAACTCAACATGTATTGAGATACGAATGTGAGATAGTGTTAGCAAAACGTTGTAAACCACAATACTCAAGCCCGGCGTTCTAAGCCTAAACTCCAACGGAAGTTGACAAAATTCTTGTGTAATCAAGTCAGACTATTGCTGTAGGTCTACAGTTACTCCGCCATTTAGTTTTTTTTTCTGTTTTCGGACAGCGTTCATATAGGCATGAAAATTTCGTACGTTGCTTTTTCACCGTACTAAATTTATAAAGTATTTCTATTACGAGGCGGTGCGTCTCTCACTAAAACGCATACGTGCCTTAAAAAACGGTAACATGTTGAGTTTCACGTGCAGAAAACAAAATGTGGTAGTGGGGAACGCCGAAGAAATGGACAAAGAAATAATTTTGACAACCTTGGGCCCTTTGATGTGCGCATAAATTCAGGTACACAAGCGCCTTTTTAACTACCATATAAGTGTGATAGCTATGGCCTGCATTGAGGCCACGGCTTTCTGCTCTGCAGTGCAACTGCATGACCCGTGAGCTACCAAATTATATACGTATAGGCACATGAGTACGCATGTGAGGTTAGAGGCACATGCTATAGCATGTAGATCACCAATAGAACGCGCTCTCTTCAAACACTTTTAAGTTCAAAATGCTAGCCTGAAACAAAAACTGTTTGCTAAGGCATTGTTACCGTCATCATTGGAACTAATTTGTCTACTTAGCATTAGAATTCGAAATCACATATGCAGTTACACGAATTAACATGCGCTACCTGACACAATCTTTTCACTCAGTGCGGGGCAAATACGTTAATAAAAAAGGCCCCTCAGTTTCTATTTCATTGACTTATGAGGCATTTCGCTCTGGCAAATCAAATGTTTGGTTTTGCAGAAATATGCAAAATAAGTCATTTAGAGCGTACAGGTATATTTCCCCTGAAACAACGCGTGCGTACAAATAGCCCGATTAAGCACTAAGCTGTAGCTGCTAAGCAGGTTACATTTAGAGCTGCGGCTGTGCATTTTCGATACAGTGTGGATAATTATTATTCCTTACAACCAACCTAAAGAAAGAAATAAAACACCTGCAATGCGAAAATGCGCCTACAAGCGCTCCCCCATGAATTGCGCGAAAAAAAACAGTAATATCGATTACATAAGCGGGCGATTCAGACAATGGCACTGTGTAACATAACATCTGTTAAGAGAACACAGTTATTGGTGTATCAAAAGTTGAAACCACGAAGCAGAACAAATGGAAGAATCGTAATGCGTTATCTTTATGTTTCTCTCTCGCCCTGTCTTTTCTTTTCTTTTGCTTGTCGTAATATGTACCCCCTATTTGAAAAATAACCCGTTCCTGCTGCGAAGAACTAGGAGCAAAAAAAAATTGTTTCATTCGTAAAAGACGCAGTATTATTGTTCATCCGACCGCTTTGCCGCCGCCGACGAATAGCTTGCTAATCGCCGCTCTTTTCGCAAATCATGAATCACAAGGAAGAGCGAAAAGGAGATGATTCGCATATCTCGAAGATGAAGCGCTGTCGAGGACGGCCAGAAGGCTGTGACACAGTAATCAGGTTCGAAATCCACCGAAAAATAAAAACGGAACAACTTTCGGAACACGGATACACTCAACTAAAAGAACAAACGCAAAAAATACCTACTCAGCGAGTAGAAGTCACAAAATGAAAGCTGCCTAAGAGCTCGCACCCTGAAGAATCGAGCAGAAAGCGATTTAAAAACGCCAGCCCTAAAATGCCTTTTTTTTTTCGTTTTGGAAAACAGCAAAATTATGTGACAAAGACTTGCTTCTTCTTGCCATACGTTACTTTGTCTGACAGTTTTGACACAGGTGACCTATATTTCAGTGTTCAAGATAGGAGGCAAACCATGGCTCACATTTATCATTTGTGACGGCCTAAAGCTACTCAGAAAAAGTATTAGACAATGCGCCTTTATTAAACTTTGTCTTGAAGTTGTGTGCAGGCACTTCTTTTTTTCAACAATTTGTATCAGGTCATTAAATGCCAGGTTAAGGAAGCAACAGAAAACTGGGAGTCCTAAGCATAGTGCTGATCGATAAGATAACACAGTTTCGAAGGCGACATAATTCTTTGAGTGCCTGCTTATGACAGCTGATAGTTGAAGAAATCGAGGTATCGTTTGATAGCAAAAAAAAAAAAAAAACACACAGATAAATCTACGCACAGACTCTGGCGCCTCTCTCAGATTCCTGTGATATATATATAGTTAGTAGCGCGAAAAACTTGTCACAGTTTCGCCGCAAGGTCGAAACCTTGAATGCAGTAGCAACAAATTGGAATGTCATGCGAAGAAAGGCGAGCAGCTCGAAACATGCAGGGCGCTGCTCAAGCACAAAGGACGCACGAAAATAGCACACACAGGACGAGCGCGAACTAACAAGGTTCCCAGCTCGACACTCAAAGCGTGCTGCTCAAACACAAAGAAGGGCGCACGAAACGAACGCCCAGGTATACACAGGACGAGCGCGAACTAGCAACTGTCTACAGTTGTTACTTCTCTGGGTTTGAGCAGCGCGCTCCATTCGCAAACGCGGTCGCTGCAGCGAGCGAAGTTACCGTCGTGTGCTCTGTAACGTCAACGCAAACTTTCCAGTGAAAGAACAAGACGTAGAAACCATAACGAGATAAGCGCACGAGATAAGCGCGCGCGCACGGCCGACCACGCAATGTAGGGGAAAAGTACAGGTACGAGGTGCGAGCGCATCGCAGTGGGCGAAAAAACAACTTCCCGCTGGCACGGACCGAACCTGCAACATTCAGATCCAAAGGTTGCATGCTCGGTCCCTGCCGGCGGCAGGGACCGGGCATGCTTACCACCCTACCACCGTGCCGTCCTTGCGATGCACACATACTCCATCATGCACCAATATGACGAAACTCGCTGCCTGCGAGTTTCGTCGTAATGAAAAACGATGACAGCGGCATGCGCTTCCTTTTGTCTTCGTCGCTCTCGTGCCTCCATTCACCCGGCGAACATGGCCTCGCATGTTGGCTATACTTGAATAAAGGACCCGGTTTTAGGGTACTTGGTAAAAGAGTCGCGAGTGCGCTGAGCACGGATGAATGGATGCTATGAGCGCCTCTGTGGGCAGGCCAATGCATTCGATGGTTGCTCAAACTTACACTGCTGTTAAGCAGTAGGCTTGTTCGCAATTACATTTTATCATATTGAGGCTTGTACGATCCCATCTACGAAAATTTCATCTCATGATCGCAATTTATCGCTATACTTGTCTTTTTTTTCTTGTGTATTAGTTGTATATTTTTTTGTACAAGTAACTGTCGAGGCTGCTATTTCAATACGTGCGCTTTGGCATTTCTGTGTTTAGGATTTCGGTATCTATCGTCTATATTTAATAACTCGCTAAGTGTAGACATGTACTTGCGTATCGCGGGGCTCTATGTCACCTACAGAAAAAGTCTTTCTTGCGTCCCACGTGTATAAGCAAACCTTTGCGCAATACGGTATTGCTCTTAGCGTCATCTACGGCCCTTCTGAGAACGGCGTCCCAAGCTCCAATATGCCTGGTGACCAAACTCGGAGCAAAAAGAATGCGCAAGGGGAAACAGTGAAAATGCTCGTGCACTCAGATTTCAAAACATACTGTAGGACCCGAGCTTAACAAAGTTATTCTGGAATCTTCCATAACGGCATAGCCTAAGTTGTTGCATTGGCATGTAAATGTACTTCAAGAAATTATTAAGTTAAGCGTTATACTGAGACGTTTTATATCGACCTCTGTGAAGTAGGGGGGAGTTCAATCCATATTTTATCTGGGAAATGCAGGTTGCCTTATATCAACTTTTAAGCACACAAATGAAACGCAAGAAAAAAGAAAGAAAAAAAGAAACAGTATTCGAAAATTGCTAACATTAGCATGAATCATTTATGGGAACACAAGTTGGTTTACACCGAAACATATAATGTTCACCTAAACAGGAAGCAAATGATGGTTTTAATCTGCGTCACCCTACACTTAAGGCATCATTTCTTGTTGTATACCTAATTTTCACTTGACGTTAGTATCTTCCATGCGATAAAAGAGAATGGTGAATTGAGTGTTCTAATGAAAAATTTAATCCGGCGGCAGCACAAGCCCGTAACTCCACACGGGTACGACGAGCGGGAATGCGATGCCTGTACATCTCACGCAGTGAAATCATCATTAAAATTCCTTATAGAAACCAGCCTCCTCGATATACTTTAGTTTTGCTTTTTCTTGTCATGGTTCTTTCTAGGTATGTTCTGCACTAGTAGTTTGCTGACGCCTTTGAGTCGGATCGTCTACATTCATCATCGCTGCAATCAGTTCAGCACAAGGAACTTCTATCGCGCTTTCGGTCCCCATTAGTTTCTCTTCGTATCTTTTGTAACAAGCCATTCGTGCCGATTCACGTATACGCAAGAACAATTCTCAATTACACATATTAATCAGGCAATTGTGTTTTCACAGAATGTCTTACAGTTCGATGTGTTGTGAACCTGGACCGGCTGGCTGCACAGACAGCGCAAAGTTGCTCCCGTCGTCTTTGTCCCAGTCATCCGCTTCCGCGTTACTCGTGAAGCGTGTTTTATAGCTAGGAGCTCTGAAAGAATTTCTCGCTCCACTTAGATGGACGCAGAAAAGAAAAGCATGTTTAACGCCGAGCAGTACAATGTCTGCCCTGTACCATGTCAGCCCTAGAACTCCCGGGGATTTCGGGCTGTATGCTGTATGTATAAACCAGCACACGTAAGTTCAAGTATTTTATGGACGAGTGTTTCCAAATAAAATATTGTTGTAAGTCAGCACTCCTGTGTGTCAAGCATCTTCTCTGTCTTCGTCTTCTGCGCATTTACCCTGTGTTATGGACGCGTGCATTTTTAAAATAAACTGGCCTCCGGAAGGCTACGCAAGAGCCGGAAGACATGAAGAGCTTGCCATAATTTAAGCAGATTAACACGAAATGGCATTATACACGGGACTCTGCGCCAGACGCTCCGTAACTCGTGCAGCCATACATATGCCTGCTAGGATGGGCTTTGTTCTTGGGTCCGTCCGTTCACTTAGCATAACTCAAGCACGCTGAAGTATGGCGCATTTAGTTTCGTGACAGCACTGACACTATAGTCTCGCACTGAAGGAAGCCTCTTGCCTTCGTCCTTAACCCGCCTATATTCAACGTGAAGTTTCAGCTTCAAGAAACTGTATGCAGTTGAACACATAAAAACGTGCAGCCCCCTGAAGTGATATTGCGTAATCCTATTAGGGGCGTGTCGTCCTTCCGACCCTTTTTGCACACATATATTTTTAACTCCTTTCTTTAAGTAAGAAAGTTGTGTGAGGATACACATAAAAAATATAGCACCGCCATTGCAGTACTCAAGGCTGACACAACGCAGTCTCAGTCAGAGAAGCGTTGGACCATCCGAAGGAGTTAATCCACTTAAAACTCCATCGTTCCCGCGACGATCCAACTCTAGCTCCCAGCCTATACTCTCCCTTCTGTACTGCAACATCCTTCCTTTTCCAGCCAAAACCATGGCGTGAGAATGAATGCCTCGAGCGAAAGACAGATAGGTGGCAGGGGTGTGTCCAGCCTGTAATTTCAAAAGACGATCCGCACAAGTTGCGACACCCGAGATTTCGCGTCATCGCGAAAGCGGCGAGTGTTCCACGTGTCGTGCGGGCCGATGTAGCCAGTGATGGACAGACAGACAGAGAACTATATTCAGGTCCTGAGGAACTGCGTTGTAACGCCCCCTTTTAGGGGGAATCCGTAGCAGTCGCGGGCCGCTCCCACGTAGGGACCGGAAGACCGTGGCCCTCCGCCCTTTCGCAGGCCCTCTGGACAGCCCGAAGTTGAACCAAAAGGTCGCCGCTGTTAAGGGCTTCCTCCCAGTCCTCTTCTTTGTTGAACTCTGCGTCACGTAACGCAGGACATTGCCAGAGCATTATGAGGTAATGAGCAATACGCCTCTCCGCAGTCCGGACAATGCGGTTCGATGTTGGGCGAGAAGTGACTGAACCTGCCCCTCGAAGGGAAAGACCCCGTTTGGAGCATCCTGAAGACCGATGATTGCGGTCGAGTAAGTTTACGATGAGGAAGTGGAAAAGCCCTCCGAGATAGATGATAATGAGTCATGATCTCGTGGAAAGTGAGTAGCGAGTCTCTGTATCTTCCGGCGTCCCCGCCTGCGAATTCACCGGGACCGCCGCGGTGAGCGATACCTCGCGCACGGTCATGGGCAAACTCATTGGCGTTGGGGACATTGGGATGTACGTTCGCCCCCATGTGGGCCGGGAACCATGTTATGGTGTGAAACCCGACAGCTCCCTCACAGCCGAGGATGGCCGCTGCCTCACGCGAGATCGAGCCAGAGGCGAAAGCCCTAGCAGCGGAACGCGAGTCTGTAAAGACATTTGGACGTGATGGGTCCTTCATTGCTATGGCGATGGCGATTTGCTCAGCCACCGTTGCCGAAACCTTTCTAACCGAGGCAGAGCATAGGAGTGTGCCACTATGATCGACTGAGACCACTGCGAAGCGATCCGAACGCCCGTACTGGGCTGCATCGACAAAGGTTGCGAGATCCGGACTGTCTGCAACCGATTTTAAGAACGAGCCCGAGCTATGCGGCGCCCTACATTGTATTGTGGGTGCACATTTCTTGGAAGTGGAGCTACCAGAAACGTGCCTCTGATCAAAGGTGGTAGTGTCACATTACGCTGGGTAGTCTCCGTCGGAGCGCAGCCTATGGACTCCAGGATGCGCCTACCAGCCCGCGAGGACGATAGTCGCACGACCTGAGCCATCTGCTGGGCCTCGATCACCTCCGAGAGGGAGTTATGTATGCCCAATTGTAGGAGCTTCTCGGTACTGGTGTGGATAGGCAAGCCTAGAACTCGCTTTATGCTTTTGCGCATTAGTGTATCAATTTTTGCCTCTTCCCTTTTGGACCAGTGCAACGCCGAAGCGACATAATTAATGTGGCTCATGAGAAATGCATGATAGAGCCGAAGGAGATTGCTCTCGCTCAGCCCACCCCTGCGGTTCGAAACCCTGAGTATGAGCCTAAACATGTTCTCCGTCTTGGAGGTGATGCGGGCTATAGTCCGTGAGTTGCCCCCCTTGGACTCTAGCAGGAATCCGAGGACCCTGATGGAATCCACCCTGGGTATTTTCTGCCCAGCCCGTGTGTGTAAAGCTATGGGAATCTGTTCTAAAGGAGTGAGGTTCCTCAGCCCTTGTCGGGTGGGTCTGTATAGTAATAACTCAGACTTGGCCGATGACAGGCTCAGGCCCGAACCGACTAGAAAGTTCTCTGTGATGTCTAGTGCCTCTTGAAGGGCCTGCTCTACCCCGGCGTCGGACCCTCCCATGCACCACACGGTGATATCGTCCGCGTACAGAGCATGGTTAACTCCGCGCACCGTAGCGAGTCGCTCCGAGAGGCCCTTCATGGCAATATTGAAGAGTAGAGGAGAGATAACTGCCCCCTGTGGGGTACCTCTCGCTCCCAAGGTAAATTCTGCGGATTGGATTTGACCGATTCTAATGGTAGCCCTGCGATCCCTGAGAAAGGAGCTAACCTATGCATGGAACCGTTGTCCTAGACCCATATCCGAAATTGCCTCAAGCACAAACTTGTGCGATATATTATCAAAAGCTTTGGCCAGGTCTAGAGCTAGTATGCCTCTAGTATCCCTAGTGTTGTTGTCAATGATTTGTCTCTTTATGGAAGGTTCTGCCAATCATTTTCTTCAACTCTTCGTTCAAAACCACCATCTCGAACGTAGTATTACGTCCAGTGAAATATTGCGCCTCGTGTGATGACTGTTGTGCAAGTTGCCAGCTCCGGGATTTTCACGATGCAAGAGGGCTGCGTCTAGGAGCTCCCTGCATAAAAAAAATGAAGAAGAAAGGAAAGCGTTCCTTAGCTTCTTGGCAGCAAACATATGCTGACATGTGAAAAAGAAAAAGAAAAATAGAGGGCGTAGAACCAGGGAAGACGCATTAGTAATGTAAACAAAGCATTTTTTTAGAATACGCAGTTTGCTCTTCCAAAGAATCCCAAAACATCAACGACATCGCGTTTTTTGGGGGGGTATTTCTGCTACGGCACGCTGCAAAAGAGCGCGATCAGCGAGGATAGCGCAAAATTAGTTGCTTCGTCACTCCGCGGATCTTCGTATAAATGTCGCTTACGAGCGCGTGCTTGGCGCGAAATCAAAGTGCGCTAAAGAAAAGTGCGCGAAAAGCGATGAGGCGCCAAGAGGGGGGGGGGGTGCTCGAACGCGCTGGATGGCGACGGAACGCCGGGAGGAAGCTATAAATGACGTTCAGTATATAGAGCAAAATGTAGGGATTTCGGAGAATAACGGGATGCAGTTTATTTGTCTTAAAATAGCACGTTCTGAAAGAATATTTTCGCAGCAGCCACGACCAAACTATGCCCACGATTCTGCCTTCCCTGCCATATTGTCTCCACCCACTTTTCCCGCCTTTTTTCTCATGTGCTTCCTGATGGTGGCCCCGATTTTGATCGACGCGGCTGCTTCGATCGCCTTTTACTCGAAGCCCGGCATGCCTGTGAAATCGAGACCGAAATAACAACCTGCGTTTCGCGAGAAATAGAGCATCGGCATCTCGTTCTATATAACACGTTGATTATGCAGCTCTTCTTTTATTTCATTTTTTTTATTTCCCAGAGTCAATGGTTCGCGTTAGACGAAAACGCGATCAAGAAAATTAAGTTGCCCGATTTTAATGGCTCGTACGCAACTTCTCTGATTACTAGTTTCTACGCACATGCCTTGCTGAGCAGAAAACTTGGTTCAAATTTTAGGGGCGAAGCTCCTTAAGGCGGCACCCGTTCGTCCCTCGTAGTCGTAGTCGTAGTGCGTAACCAGTCTTACGCTTTGACCTCCAAGGTGGTGCCGGTGGGAGATTTTTCCTGTGCGTTGTTGAACAATAAAAAATTCGCAGCGTGCGCGTTAACTAAAAGACGAATTCTTCTGTCTCTCATTCCCCATTAGCAGCCATTGGCATGTTCCAGTAGGAAACGTTAGTAGAAGTAGAAGTGTAAGTGTTAGCTAAAAGCCGACTTCTGTCTCTCATTGCCATTTGCAGCCATTGTTTATCTCCAAAGTAGTGCCTGGTGAGATTTCTCCTGTGCGTGATTAAACAATAAAAATTTTGTTCAAAACGCCGTTGATTGATGAAATAAACCAACGAAAGACGCCAGATGTTTTGTAAAAGCAAAACGAAAGAACGCCAGATGTTTCTAAAGCAAAACGAAAAGACGCCAGCTGCTTAACGAAAGACGCCAGATGTTTTCTAAAGCAATGGTTTTCTAAACAATGAAAATTCACAGCGTACATGTAAAATTAAAGTGAGCTGAAAGTCGTCATAACTCATCGAACCTTTAGTATAAACGCGCCCGATCTCACGTCGGTGATGATGTACTGGGCAGAATTCACGGAAGATTCACGGTTTACCGATGAACCTCCGCAGCTTCGCCCACTCATCATCATTCACTCCGTGGGCATGCTGTGATTTTTTTTTTATTTTCCGCCTTATGCTTTCCTTGCGGAAGATCTCGATTTACCGCAGAGGCTTTCAACAACGAATGTGTAGGCGTAGTTTGAATATCTAGATTTTCATACTTGAGCAAACAAATAGGCGCGAAGCAAGCGAGGATAAGGAATGGGAAGGCACAGCGCAACTGAGACAATGGACAAGAACACGCGACACACACGAGCGCTGTTTTTCCAGCGGAACTATCTTGCGCTTGATGCAGTAGGAGACCACTATGGACTGACACGTCGAAGCGGCTATCAAGTTTGCGCATGTCAAGGCCGGATCAGTGCGAAAAGTTTGAGACAGAAAAGGGCCCAATGTAGAAGAAATGTGTTGCAGTAGGACTTTGGTCTGGGCGAGTTGGTTCATAGCAATGGGAAGGCACAGCGCTCGCGTGTGTTCGTGTTCTTGTCCATTGTCTCAGTTGCGCTGTGCCTTCCCATTGCTATGAACCAACTCGCCCAAACCAAAGTCTTACTGCGAGGATAAGGACCACCGTAGACAGGCCAATTGTGAATGAATCGCAAAGTTTAGTAAAGTTCTTTATGTACATATCACTTATTGCATGCCATTCTTAATGCCATGTACCACGCTCATACTCGTAACACATTATCGTGTGGGATGAACACCCCTCTACAGCAAAACTTCAATAACTCATGAATAAAGCACTAGTTTAGACCATCGTAAACATTGAAACGGGGATTATGAAAGCTGCGGCATTGCGACGACAGCGCCTTTCGGGTTTTTCCAACAAACTGCAGTCCTGAATTCAGCGTTGTGTTGCCGAAAGAATGAAGCGCTTCTCACAGCTCCGCCTTTATTGGCGAAAAACCGGTCATGTGAAGGAACATCGTTTCATCTAGCGGAACAGAAACGATTCACAGAGTACACAGCAACGCTTGGCTTGGTCGAATGCCAGAGGCAAGGTTTCTATAGCAACAAGACGATGACGCGAAGACAGAGCAGAGTGTTCCTATGAGCATAGAGGCATAGAAGTTTAAACGAGTTAAACGGATTAACGCTCTAGAAAGGATGACTGTTACACCGAGTGAAGCTCGACCATGGGCGTGGATCGAGAAATATGTCGTTTTTAATTTTTTCCACGCCTTTTGCCATAAGAACTTGAGAGGATATGACATGAGAGAAAAAGATTGTGGGTTGAAAGTATTGGAAAGGCGGAAGGAGAGGGAACCTCTAACCAGATTACGTCAAATCGCCTTGAGACGCGACAAGACAGCGGTTTTCGTGGGGATGCCTTGCCTTCGTTTTCGCAGGTTTCGTGGAGATTTTCTTACTGAAAGTGGGCGATGAAACTTGTGCCAAGGTGAGTGTGCTTGAGATGCTGAAACACTTCTTGAAAAAAACTGCTGTGTGCGTATAGCTTGAAGTGAAGCGCGAGGAAGAAAAGGCTTTGTATTGATATATTTCATAATCTTATTAAGCTCTCAGGGTTTATTGTCGAAATCTCCTGAGAGAGAAAATCGTGTAGTAGTTTACAGAAAAGTCTTACGCCCCGTTGAAGTAGGTTAGTGGTAATGAGGCGTTGCGCTGCCCAACACAAGGTCGCGAATTCGATCCCGGCTGAGATGGCTCCATTTGGATAAAGGAGGGGTCGCAACACGGCGATGTCCACAGTTTAGGCGCACGTATAAGAACCTCAGGCGGTCTAACTAAATCCGGAATCTCTCACTATATACAGCACGTCTCGTAATCGAATCGTCCTCATGAAGATTAAAACGAAGCGTTAAATTTTTATTAAAGCTTTTTCGAACCTACGCAAACGGCCTCACGATAACTCTCACGCGAGTCAAGAAAAGAAAGCAGCCTCCATTCTGAAGCTGAGTCCCTTATCACTAAACACGCTAGAACGACCCACCTTTAAACTAGCGTTTTATCCCTATATATTCCGCGCGTGCACTTTATAAGGCCCGCTTCGTTTCCGAGGTGAAGTGAAGGGCCATGTTGGACTGCTCAGTAAACAAGCAAAGAATGACTGATTAGTGATCGGATTGTGCCATGTGCGCATGAGTGATTCATGGTCGGTGTCCTTCTTGGTAAAAGAAAGGCTGCCTCCCGCTCACCGCTCACCACTATGTTCCACAGATGTCATTTGTACCGCACTCCTGATTACGACTCCTGTACTGTCTACTCCTGATTACGAACTCCTTACAACGAACGATTAGTGCATGGTTATTGTAGGTACTGTAGGAGGCTTCTTATCTGAAAGCTAACAAGATCGGCAAGGCTGAATACCCGCCTCTACTGCTCACTTGAATGAGATGCGTTGCTGGGTTCCTTAGAAAGATTGCTGAGTTGTTACGGCGCATAAAATGCCAACAAATGACTCGAATCATTTTTTTACAGACATCAAACGTTTCTTTTCACCAAGCCACCCCTGCTGACTTCATGAGCTCCGAGCCACAAAGCCGCTTTTGTCCTACACATCAGCTCACAGCGAATTGCCTGAGAGCGGCACAGTCAAGACACGTTTTTGTAACGTTCTTGACAGATCCTGCCACCACCCCACGGACGCTAGTTTGCAGATCAAACGAATGACCTTTTTCAAGCACACGAGCGCCACCAACGGGCGCGCAAGCGCTCATGGGAAATGTGTGTACGCCGCAGCGGCCGCCACGACGAGCGCGCGGGGCCTCGCGCTGTGGCTTTCCGCTTGCGCCGTGCCAGGACTTCTTAGACACAGGAGTTTGGCAAGTGTGCAACATGTTACTGCGCAGTTCAACCAGAACTTCACGTTAGCTGCGA
>NC_051180.1:208527585-208532585 GCF_013339695.2 Rhipicephalus sanguineus
AACTAACTTACATACTTAATCTTTAGACTGGGCAGTCTAATATCAAAACTTCGTTGAATAAACAACGTTTCTTTACGTTTGCAGACATTACAGCAAAGGTCTGTAGTGGCATATGAAAAGACTCTACCGGAAGCACTTGACACGGAAAAGCTTACGCGCGTGTACTAGTAATATGGAAGAGAGTGGGCATAATATTACTGTCTGTCTTTAACACCCGCCTTACTAGCTTTACGTGAATGTTCTTCCGTTATACCAAAATTGTCGCTGGAACCTCTTAGAACCTAGGTAAGAGGTTGTGGAGCACACAAGTAAGGTTCGATGAATCCCGTTTGCGTCTTGGCGCACACACCACTGGTAAGATGTGAGATGGGCAGGAGGGGCTATGATAACGGCGTCAAAAACTCAGTAGAAAGATTCTTCTTACATGGCGATACGAGTGCAGCGCTGTGAAAAAAGAAACAACGAAAATGTACGAACATCAAATGGGAGAAAGTGACAGTGGTGAAGAGCTTATAAGTTAATGCCACAGTCCCGAGAGGACGTAGGTTGTAATCACACAGCCTGAGTAACTCCTCCATGGCTCCAGGGTTTACCATAGTCCGTGCTTCGGCTTCACAATCAACCTAGTGCAGAGATCACCAGTTCTACCCGCGTTGCCATCCTTGTTCTGTACTCACGAAGCAGCCTTACTACAAACGGCTTTCTGCAGCAGTACATTCATGCGCAATAATTGTAGAAACGAAGTTCTACAGACAGCCCGCTCATGCCAGAGAAATTATTGAGCTGTGTTGTTGCACAACAATGAGTTTAATGACGACATTTAGGCATACTAAGACTCAATATTGACCTTCATAACCTTTATTTGATTGTTTTCTTATCAAGTTTTTACTGTTGGCTGTTCTATACCATGCGTAATAAACGAATAGACATAACGTAAGAAACTCTTTTTTTTTTTCAGGCGCTCTAAGCATTATACTGTTTCTTAAAATCACGCACGCCTTCGCACTGCTTGGCTCCTCCGTCTGTGCTCGGGTTATGTGAATATGGCTCACTTTCCCTGATTAATTTTCTCTTGTACTTACTCAAGTGCATCACAGAAGAAAATTGTTTATTTGGCTTAGCTCAGAGCACTTGTGTCACCCACACACATTCCGAACGGGTCATTCGGCAAGTCTGCTTACAACAAGCTTAATTCTGGAACCATATCGCTTTTGCTTTTCGTTCTCAGCTGTATCATCAAGCTTTCCTCATCGGGCATTATGAATTCGTAAGTTCCAGTTTCACTTAATCCTACTTTTTTTAAGTAAGGAAGTACCTAGTTCATATCAAGTGCGTACGTTGAACCGTACTTCATTTGCTTGCTTCTTGAGTTTGTGCAAGAGAAGCTTGCTAATCCTGTCCCTCGAGGAAAACGTGAGCTAGTATGGTTCACTTAGCTTGTCCACCCAGGAAGGGTGTCTCATATAGTCGGAGCCAAAACCCGGCAGTGTAACCTCCCTCTCCCACATTCACTAAAGGCCTCCCTTGCGTCTTGCCATCCATGATTCACGTAGTTCGCTTCCTTGGGGCTCACGTTGAGAGCCCCTCATACGGTATACTTATTTTCTTTTGCTTTTGACATGCTGACGCCTCGAGCGCAGCCGTTCACGGCATCGAGGGAGCTTATGCGCGGGTATTATGTGGTTTCGTCGAGCCAGGGAGTGACCGGTAATGAGCTATGAAAGAGGCTTATGACGGGTCGATAAGTTTAATAACTGAGCCTAGCATGGTCATCATGCATAAGATGACCAAGACGAGAAAGGGTAAAAGTAGGTTCTTATAAATAGGAAGTCTTTTTATGCGCTCAAAACATTTATTACGCTCGGCTTATGGTGTGCAGATAATAAGAATATGTTCATATTTTGTAATTACTTGTCGTTTTTACCGTCACAGACTTTCCTTACAGCAAGTATGTTGCTTCATTTGCATAAGGTCACCGCTGCTGTCTGACGTCACCTTCGGCTTCTGATGTCGAGGGAGAATTTAGGTTTACATGAAGCGCGAGTCGTCGCGTAAGCAATAGTAGCGGAACAACATATATCTTTATACAAAGGAATGACTTCTACATCAGAAATGTCGTTCTAATTTGACAGCAATAGCAATCATTGGCACGGATATATTCTACTACGACGGTAATTTTACGATTTGCCCACACATGTGCAGTAAAAGATGACCCGGATAGCAACGAATTCAGCGCGAAAGCAAACATAGAAAGCACTTGACTTACACGCAGCCAGAATACGCTACGGGGCTGTGATTGCGCGGCCCGTCGTTTCTACCGATTCGTCGGGCTGAAGAAGCCTCGCATCTTTGGAAACAACAGAGTTCACGACAGGAGCGATTAGTCAGCGTGTGATGCTCGCTACTGCGGAATGAAGATGGTGGCACGGCGCTCTTTGCTTCGTTTATGAAGCCCATTTCTTCTTCTCAGCAAGCACTTCTCAAGTGGGAGGAGAACAGTACAAGCATGTCTTCGGCTCCGGCAGAGATACTTCATTAGCACTCATTCACCGGATTTCGCGCGCGGCGTCGGAGCGCTGGGACTAACGCTGTGCCGAAATCAGCGAATTGTGCCGGATTCAACGGCGTCGCTTTGCTTTATAGACACATCGCCACGACCGTTGTTATGGAACCCCACCGCTGTGTGTCATTCCCTTAGCAATACTCTGACTTGGCAAGAAACCGGCGTTGCCTAAAATTATGGGCAGAAGAATGGTGCACGTGCGCGTTGTTTTCAGCACCGCAGGCACACCCGATATTTGCCCTGAATCACTCAAGTGTCGCGAAAATTCTACAGCATAAGATTTTCCTACCGGCGTTAGTAACATTGCCAGAAAAAACAAATTACGAAAATGACCAAATTAGTATACAACAATGAGTGAGTAAAATTAGCCGAACTAGATTGCCCCTTCAATATTTACCTGTCTTTCGACAAATACGGTGCTTCATGTAACAGCAAGCGCAGAGGTGCTCGTGGTGTTATGTTTTGGTGCGCGTTAAATAACGCGAGTTGGTCAAAATTAAGCGCGCGTTAACCTCTACGGTGCGCCTCCTAATCATATCGTGTTACTGGCACGTTAATTTCCACTTTACCGAGTGCAAGGATGGCGAGCATGCAGGCTCGTACGCACGCACTGCTACACCTTCGAAGTCCTGATCTATACTACCAGGGCAAAGGACAGTAGTAGGTGCGAGATAGACAACACAATATATGCAATAACGGCGTAAGCGTAAGCTGGATAAACAGCACAGTATAAGAACTATACTAAATTCGTGTGTAATTCATACATTCATTCTCATTCAGAACGTGTGTACATTAGCGCTCGTCCCGTCGTCCGCTCATCCTGTGTTCGTTTCTTCGCTATGTATTCTGATTTGATATGATATAATTTATTGATTTACATTTACTGATTTACATGCATGTGCAACAGAGTGATAAATGGAGGTGGATGAGGAAGAAAAGCCGCACAGACAGCCCGTTTTAATACAGTATGGCTCCATGGTAAAACACAGAATAGTCTTTGTATAATATACTGATAAAGTGACCATAAAGCATGACAGTTAAACAATATAGAGGAAAATATCAAGCATCTGCACAGGTGATTACACTGCTCAGGTAAGGCGGCGAAAAAAGTAAATCTGTACTTCATAACATGCGAGAATACATGTAAAAACAAAAATGAATAAAAAACACAACACCCATTAATAACTTTCACAACACATTTTAGAGAGGGGAACGCGTTAACGTTTTAAATTCTGATAATGTTAAAGGAGTACTGACATGATTTTAAGACATCGCAAAAGGGACATTTTCCGTTTCCTTGGTATGCAGTGTCAACGCTGTCCACACACCTGTGTCGGAGAACACGTATAAAATATTTTGACTTTGAAGTTTTCGTCGCTGAGCATCTGCAAGCCAGCCCCACTGCAATGGACATTATCCCGATGAATCAAGACAGTTCCCCCGAGTTTGCGAGTTCTGCGTCCTGCATGCAGCCTAAATCGCAGAAATCACTGTCAGGGTCACTGGACGACAGTTCACTCATCGTTGTTTATGTGCACCGCGAGCAGATGACGGATTTGCCGCTAGTACGTCTCGAGTTTCTGTATCCCCGTGACGTCATACTGACATGAAACGTCACTGAGAAGCCGCCCCCTCGATATCGAAACCGAAAGTGTCTTTTTAAGGTAGCGGTAATTAAAATATATACGATGCATTCCCAGGCACCACAATACTCGTTTTAGCTTTCTCGAAACCAGTATTTTTATTTAAAGCAACGATGCGAAAATCTTAAATTCGTGTCAGTACTCCTTTAAATGATGACAAACCAACACGCCCAAACCCTATGTCTTCTGAGGGGCATATACTGGGTCCCCTTCCCCCAGCGCAGGGTAGCCAGCCGGTCTAAGAACTGGCTAACCTCCCTATCTTTCAGCTTTTTTCTTCCTTCCTTCCTTCCTTCCTTCCTTCCTTCCTTCATATACCTGGGTCCTCTTGCCAGGACATCCTCTAATATTCTGTGTGAACTGCTCAAAGCACGGGAATGTGTTTATGTGAATGTGTATGCTGCAGTAGCCAGCACAGGTTTTCACCCATCATTCACGGTAGGTTGTAGGAGTGATTCCTGTTCAGTAATAATAATTTCTGGGGTTTTATGCCTCAAAGCCATGATATGAATATAAGGCAGGCCATAGTGAAGGGCTCCGGAAATTTCGACCATATGGTGTTCGTTAGCGTGCACTGACATCGCCCCATACACCGCCCTCTAGCATTTCGCCTACATTGAAATGCAACCGCCGCAGTGGGGATCGAACCCGCGACCTTTGAATCAGTATTCCAGCACCATAACCTCCATACCACCGCGGTGGACGTTGCTGTTCATTTATTTCTGTCCTCAAGTGGTCGTTAATTTGTTAAAATCTTCAAGTTGCAAGTGCTCGCACAAACTGAGGTTTATTGA
>NC_051180.1:208537585-208555559 GCF_013339695.2 Rhipicephalus sanguineus
TTGCGCTGTTCCCCTCAGTATCAGTTGCAGAGCTTGTTTTCTAACGTTTTCGATCATACAGGGGTTTGTAGCACTGCATGAACACTCTATATCATTTACGGCTCCATCAAAGTCCGCCGCCTCAATACCTCGAAGTTCACGGGTACAACTGTTACCCAGCACGTTATTTTCCAAACATTGTGGATAACGAGGATGTCGTGTGAGGAAGTAAGAAGAAAAAGACACTTCACCAGCTCATAAATAATGGAATGGATTACAAAAAAAATTATCAGGGAATCCGGCCCGCGCGTGAACTGCAAGCTGCGGAGCGAGCTTAGAGGATGTAGTTTCGCGGAAAAGACGTCAACTTCAGCTACCGCATTGGGGTGAGAGGTGAAATAAGGTATCAAGCTCACAGCAGTGTTTCGGGAACTGAGAGCAGGGGGCTTTGACCGGCACGGAAAGTGCCGCTCCTTTGGCTCCGTTGCGATGGGAGGCCGACGAACGCCGCCAGCGAAATCTGTTAGCCTCGGCCGTTGACGCCGCGAGCTCGCACGAGGGTGTATGTGGAGGGAACGGAAAGTCCCTAGGGCTGTCACCTGGCGCCATCTATAGGAGATTAAGTGCTGTGTGCCACAGTAACCAACAATTCCCTTAGGAAATATAACAACAACTAGGCTATTATGATGAAGTATGGAGGCTTGTCTAGTTAGCCAGCGAACTCCAATTGATGGTTAGAAGAAATTTTGCAACAATTTTGTTCAAGTTCTGTAGAGAGAGAGATGGGGAGAGATAGAGAAGCAAGGAAAGGCAGGGAGGTTAACCAGGCGAACGTCCGGTCTGCTACCCTGCACTGGGGGAATGGACAAGGAGGCGAAAAGAGAGACAGAACAGAAGGATGGACAGCATCACAAGAACACTTGGGGGAGCACATAAAGATCTTGAAAAATAATATGCATAACTGTATGTTTTGAACATATAGTTTAATTATGATATCTTTATTATGAGAAATTATTCATTAACGAAAATAAAAACATGAAAAATATTTTCGCTTTAAATGCACATTTTCTGCTATGAGCGAAAGACGGATCTAGATCAAACAGAATCAAATAAGAAATCAGTTGTCTATAGATTAAAAAAAAATGACAGAAGTTGCCAAATATAGATTTATTTATTTTAATTATTTACAAATACTGTCAATCCCTTGAGGGATTATAACAGGAAGGGCAAAAACAGTGATAAAGAAGTGAGTAAACAAATTACTGGCACACGTATATATACATATATATATATGAATCAGTAGTGTTCGTGCAAATATAACTACGAAAGTATGTACATTGTATGACATTCAAAATATGGTCACTATAGTCACAAATAACTTTTTTAGAATGTGAAACAAATCGCTTCAAGATAGAGTACGCAGATGTGTTTAGACAATATTTCACGCATGCGTATAGTTATACAAGGTTTGAGAGTAACAAGCGTACATCGATAATAAGTTACACATCCAAATAATAAGATAACCACGAACACCAAAAGGACGCGGTGAAGGAAAAGAAAAAAAAAAATCAGTGAAAAGCAAGATCATCTTCAATTTAGTACAGGAGAGTTAAGTCTGCAACGCTAGCAGGCTATTTTCCATCGAACAAGTGAACACATCCAAGGAGCAGCTGCTAGTGATGGCCTCGCTGTTATCGTTCCACTCTCTTATCGCTAAAGGAAAGAATGAATTTTTAAAACAGTCGGTACGAAAAGGATATTCCTGGAGTGTTTGTGTGTGTTTATGTCGCGATGGCCGTGTTTCACTTCTGGAAATGTATCTGGAGACATCAATGTTAAACTGCTTATGCAGAAGCTGGTACAAAAGCTTAGAGCGGGCTAGTACTGATCGGTTTTGTAATGTTAGAATCCCAGCATTCTTGAGTAGTTCGGAGGGGGAGTCTGTTGGCTTATACTTATTATATATATACCTCAGCGCTTTCCTTTGGACGCCTTCTACTTTCTTAATTAGTTCTTTTGTGTATGGGGACCAAATCACATTTGCATACTCAAGGACTGACCTAACAAAGGTTTTATAGGCCAGGATTTTTATATCAGGTGGAACTAATCGGAGGTGCCTCCGAAGAAAGAAAAGTCGCTTCAACGCAGTAGATGTTGTGTTGTTGATATGGGAGTTCCATCTCAAGTCATGTGTTATTGTTAGCCCAAGGTATTTGTGTTCTTGAACGTGCTCTAGCGGGATGCCGTTGACGATGTATGAAAAGCCTCGACTTAATTTTCTTCCGAGTTATTGATAGGACAGCAGATTTTTTAGTATTTATAGTCATCTGCCAAACGGTACACCAGTCTGACACTGCTTTTAAGTCATTATTTAATGCTATGTGGTCTTGTTTCTGCAAAATAGGGTTTTTTAACGCATACTTTTTTTTCCTATTCGTAATATCTATAAGAGAAGGAGGGCATAAGAAGCCAGAGAACAGGAAGGAGAATATCGATAAGTGCACAGTAGGTGCTGCAGATTTCCAAGCCCTCGCGATGGATGTCTCTCAGTAATATAAATAAATCTTTAAGGCTATGCTTCTGCAGCATACGTGTGCCGGAAGCAATTGCCAAGCCGGAAAAGCCACACAAACGCGACATTGAGAACACATAGAACAGTTACGTTTCCATGGATAGTGTTAGTTTCTTTATCTTTCTATTTGTTCCCCGAGCGTCTATTGCCTGCACGCTGCGGAGATCGATATATATGCGAGATCCCCACCTGTCTTATTATTTTCCGGATTATATATAGCCGCCAGCCTTGCACTTCACTGCGAGTTAGACGAATGCCTCCTTTTGATCGCCTAATTTTCGTAAAGCCCCGTAACCCGGTCGCTACTGATCGGTTGCTCCTTAGCGTATAAACTAAGTCAGCTGAGGAAAACTGGCGGAGGATCGTTGCTATAATCTTCGCCGCTTATCATCATGCAACGACCATTGAGAAGCTGGCCTATCTGCCGCCTTTAATATAAACTCTACAGGAACGTACACTGAGTCGAGATAGCCACAACAATGTTTTAAATTTTCGGCCCCTAGAACGAACAACAGCAGCGATGCTCAATTTTGAGCTGCTCCAAAGTGGCCCTACTATCTATCTTATCAGCCCTGCGGCATAGACCGTACGAACAACTGGTATTCGAGATCAGACACCTCATTCATACGTCATCTGAGAAAGGACACCAAGTAACATTTTCAATGGCCACCAAGTCACTACGGCGTGATAGGCAACGAACATGCCAATAATGCTGCTCGGTCAGCTTTGCAAGGCGACAAGGTAGATGCTATACCCCTTTCTAGGTCTGATGATGCTGCCATGCTTGGAATGATCGCAAAGGAGATTACCCACGCTGTAATGAACACAACAAGCAGCCAAAACTATCGGCAACACCACCTGAACGCATTGCTACGGTTTTAAATACCAACTGGACTCCGCCGAAGAGAGGCCCCTCTGGTATGCCGATTATGGCTAAGAGTGGCTTTCACAAAGACATTTTCGCTTGGTATAGAGATGGCCGACAACGCTCTTTGCGACGTCTGCGGTTTACCGAGGAGCATTTGCAGCGTATCTTCTGCGACTGTCCTGGCGATACTGTGTAGAGACGATCACTCGCAATCGCTGTCGCTCGCCTTGACAACAGATCGATGTCGCTAGTAACAATCCTCACTTGTCATCTGGAAAATTCATCAACAATTCAAGCAACCGAGGCACTGTTAAAATTTCTATGGACAACAGACTTGCTGTATACTCATAATGATGCGTGTACCGCACAAGACTGCCACCCTGCTCTGTGACGTTATGTGTGTGTGTGTGTGTGATCTCCCTCTGTTTCTCTCTTTCTTTATTCTTCTTTCAATCTCCTCCCACACTTTCCCTTGTGCATGGTAGCATACCGGTTATGTTAAACTAGTTAACATCCCTGCCTCTCCTCTCTCTTTCTTTTGTTTTCCGTCTTTCCCTCGCAGAACACACGAAACTAATACGTATATTCAATCTTTTTCGCAGTATACATAAAAATACTTTGTTTTTGTTGCCAAGAATATGGTGGCTAAAATGTTTCTTGTATATCCACCGTAATGTTTATCTGTTACACGTACGCCTATTACCACGGTAAGCCTGTCATCAATTTCGTCTGAATTCCATCTGCTGTTGCTGGCTGTGCTCGTATTATATGGAGACGATTAGCACGTGTCATTCTTCGGCCTCGAGCTTCAGCGACGCAATCGTAATGTGTCAACTATTGTCAACATTGTGAATACGTTTTAATCTCAACAGGAACTGTGTGCGGCCCGCCCTCTTATCGCTACACGTCCTTAGATATTATCTGTTGCCCAGTTTCTCATGTTTGTTTGTTGCGCTCCGCGAATGGGAATTGTATACAACGCCTTGGATGCCAGTCTTCCTTTATTACGGGAAAGCCACGATACAAATTTATCTTGCGCACGTCGCTGGCACGTACACTTTGTCTTGCGTGCCTTTATATCTACACCCTACTTTGTCTTTTCTAGGCAAAAGTCCTAGAAGGACCAAGCATGCTCACTTATATTGGCCCTGCGTCCACGTTTGCTAAAGAATTATTCCGACGCTTCCTTTTTTTACACTTCCGCGAGCTCTGTGCAGCCGTGCGGGGAGAGCAAAGGAAACATGGTCCGTGCACGGCGAGGGAAGACACCATCTGGCACAGAAAATGAAAGTCTCTTCGAGCGATGCGACGATGACGAATACAAAGCCGCTGGGATACGGGAGAAGTTTTTAGTCGGGGGGGGGGGGGGGGGGGGGGGGGGGGGGGGGGGGGGGGGGGGGGAGTTTGTAGCGGGGAACAGATGCAGGCGTGTCCGAAGACCAAAAGGACAGGGTTTTAAGCGTTTTCATCTTCTTGTTTAGTGCTTTTTTTATTTGATCTCGATGAAGCTTACTCTTCCTTACTTTCTTTTTTATCTAAATTCACTTGCTTCTTTTGTCTCATTTTCTTCGGCTAGCGTTATTTTGCCGCACCTTTTTTTACTATTGCTGCGCATAATTTATAGACCAGCGGATGTCGATGGCATGACTATATTTCTTCTGGAAAATAAAAGAAAGAAAGAAAAAAAACTTTCATGGTCTCTTAGGCATTCGCCTAAGATGATGTGGAGGAAGAAACACATCTTCTTTTTCGTTTTCTTCTCTGTCGATTCTATTGATCTCCCCGCAACCTAAAGCTTTCTGCGCTTAGCATGTTTTGCACTGCCTCCGAAATCGGAGGCATTGTAAGCGTAATGCGCCTCACGTGCCTCCGGGATCGACCCACCTACGACCAAGCGACGATGCCATGTGAAGAGTTCACCATTTAACGTCACCTTATCTGACGTCACAGCGATGTCACTATGACTCATGATGACGTCAGAAATTTTGGCGATCTTTGACGTTGCTATGATGTCATAGGATGGCGCCATCAGGCGATGATTTTTCGCCTCACTCGTGCTGACGCCGACGGTCACTTTTTGTGTTTCATGAGGAATGTCAGGCTTTCGCCTTAAATATGATAGGTTTTCTGAGCATTATATTTGTTCCCATTTGCACACCCGCCTACGTGCGAAAGCTTTTTTTGTAATCAAGCCCTTCCCCGATTTCGTTTACACCACCGTAGCAATATCGACGCGTGCAGTATACAAACATCCTGTATTTCCTCCCTCGTGCGTTCGCTGTGTCTCCCATTTCGTATTCTCAGTTTACGGACGTCCGCACAACTGTACAGTGCGAGTGCGCACTGTTGCCTTTGGCCTGTGTATTCAATTTCCTTTTCGCTGTCATTTGCATGTTGCTCCGCTGCGCGTCGAGCCACAAGAAGACGACGAACCGAAACATGAGACGACGCATCTCAACAAAGCAAAAGGACCGTTTAGTGAAGCGAAACTGCAATGCCCTGCCTTGCCTGCCTTCCCGCGAAACCCGAGAGTAGCGCCGGGCGCAACTTTTTATCAAGTCTTTACATCACAGCTTCTCCGCATTCACCGACCTCTTTTTTATGTCTTTGTTCCACTACGGTGTATATGTTTGTGTCGTCTTTCCGCCTTAGACGGAGCTAGATGGCGTATATAATATGTCATGGCGGATTAGAACTTGAGGAACTTACAGGAAAAAGAGAAAGCAGGAATCGGCACAACTAAGGGACGTCTTAGGACGTGCTCTTCGCGTCGCATTAATTTGAAGCACGTGCCACACTTCCTCTGCTTGTTAAGCCGTGGTAAAAAAACCGCGCCGCCTATGATCATGCGAGTCACGTTGTAATCCTCTTCCGCATGGGCCCTTTCTTTTCACCGTCTCTAATCTTCTATATAGAGTGTTTGTCGGTCCGTCTATTGGCACACTCCTTGTCATGTTGCGCATATTTTCTATCTCTTTACCTGCAGCATTGCACGAATCGCTCGCTTCATTGCGCAGAAGGGAAAATAAGGTACGGGGCCTGCATCTGCGGACCCGTCAAAATGCCATAAACATTTACGATTGCGCTATTTCAGAGGAGGCGGCGGCGGTGGCCACAAAGTCGTTTGAAAAAAGATTTCTCACCGCCAGCGCCGAAAGCGAACAAATGTCGTTTGAGTTGCTGAAAGGCAACTACACAACTCTCAATTTACATGCGGTAGCTGCGTCGCTCAGTTTCTGCTGTTACCTCCATGCCTCGGCGACGCTTCTGCTGCTAGAAGGCATCGCTGGGAACTGAACTTGGAGATATTTGAATCTGCAGAATCGAGCGCGCATGCGTCACGCACGAAAAATGGGCAACAGCTCCCCGAGACATTTGTCATTCCATCCTACTACGAGTCCTTTCATTGGAACGTAAGGAAAGGAGAGAAAAAAATCAGAGAAATGCGGAAGTAAGAGAAGTTTAAGTCGAAGCGCTGCGCGATTTACGCAGTGAAATTTTAGTCACCTAAAGCAGAAGACAATTTGCTTCGAGAGGTCGCTCATATCTTTGCAAGGTTGTTTCCACCGAGTAAGGTCCTATTATTTTATTTGTAAACGTATATCTCAAATGAATTGTCAGTCACCACCGAACGTTACGACCTGAGCCTGTCGCTGCAACTTCCCAAAAAGTTAAAATAGACACGTTCTGCACATTTCATTCCGTAGCAGTCCACAAAATGTCGGCAACAAGTTTTCGAAAATGCGCATGAGGCGAGCTTATTCGTGCATCGTATTCGAGCGAGCTGCTTAATATGAAAGTCCGACAGCGGTCTTCATTTAAAAAAATCAGTAAAGATATATATAAAGGATGCCCTTTCTATAGTTTCGAGATATCATGTTCTGGGAACACGACTCTCGTTAATTTCGCTACAGCCAGACCATGTCTGCCGTGAAGTTGGAGACTACGTGCCGCATTCGCGAAAATTCGCCGTGTCATGTTGCTTTTTAAAGCCTGATTTCCAATCATCCTTGCTTCGCGATGAGGAGTTCTGTTTCAAAGTTTGCAATGACACTAGCCACGTGCCAATGAAAGCGCTAATCAGGTCGCGCGTGTAGCTCTATACCCCTAGATAATAAGAAGTGTGCGGGCGTTGATTAAACTTGCTCGTTTTTGCAGCAACACGATCCAAACTGGGCATTTGTTCAAGCGAATGATGAAAGTACTCAATGTTATCTTAATTATACGGTCCTTACTTGCGCTTCCAAGTTGGGTAACACTGACAGAGGCGCGATTCCAGTCCAGGTATTGTTTGCGAGTCGATCAAAGAACATCATCAGCGGCAGTTGCCTAAGTACATGTGATAATACATATATATTATATATATATGATTATATATATATATATATATATATATATATAAGATATATATATATATATATATGATATCTTATATATATTAGATAATATATATATATATATATATATATATAGAGAGAGAGAGGAGAGAAGAGAGAAGAGAAGCGAAGAACACAACTAACGGTTGATCTTATTTATTTGCCAACGGTTCCGGCCGTGGACCGGTCTTACGTAGACCGCTCCACCGTCGAAACCGTTGGCAAATAAAATTAAGATAACCGCTTAGTTGTGTCTCTTCTCTTCCCAAGTACGTTCGGCCCATAGGAAAAGCTTCTTCATATATATATATATATATATATATATATATATACATATATGCAAACATGCAGTGAAGGTATGGGTGGTGACAAAACTTGTGAAGTAGCGATATTACTAAATCTGTAATTTCTAGTACGCCGAAGTTTTATTTGTCATTTCCAATAGTGACCATCCAAATGTAGATACAGGTCACCATACACTTGACGGGGATGTTTTGGCACTGAGAAAGGGTTAGCGGTCCCGGAGTTTCGCAGCGCGGGTTTTGAGCCGCCGCCTTCAAGAGATGGCGCCAGGTTGCGTGACCACGCCGGCAGCGTCTGGAGGCTTGCGACGAGGTTCAGTTCAAAACAGGTTCATTCCAGCTGAGAAGGCTTTCAGGGATGCGTCGCATCGTGGTCGCATATTAAGATTGTAGATAATCTCCAACCAAAATGTCCTGCCGGTAGCCGTTTCGTGCTTACATCTACTCTCGAAACTTTTGTAATGAGTGAAGGAAGCAATATAGCTTGGTGTGATTTGGAAACATCCCTGCGCGTCGCTTAATTCACCGGCGTTGGCTCAGCCCTAACGGGAATCTAGATGGAGAAGGTCGTTTTGGCACTCCCGCGAGGCATGGCCAGGGAACTAGGCAGACAAAAATAAAGTGAAGCAGGGGTGAAAAAAAGAGGATAAAAAGAACGAATAAAATATGGAGAGTTGGGATAGGAGGTTTCGTGATCGAGGAAGCGACCCTGCGCCCCGTGGTTTACTTTCGCAGATGAATAACTTGCCCTCCAGACGAAAACACTTACCCTCCTCCTCAGCACCAGTGTATGCCCTACACATCACCCGCTGGGCATCAGTGGCATTTGTCCAACGAATGATAGAAGCGTAGAAGGAAGCAAAAAGAATTTAGGCGCTGCTGATGAGCAAAGAAAATCATTTTAAGATATAAATGAACCTCTGTGTAGGGATATGCGGACGGAGCAGAATAGAGATTACGGAAAGGGAAAGTAACACTAATGGAATTCGTTCCGATTACCGCAGGCCTTCTTTCCATGACCGTCACAGCTTCGATCCCACCCAATGCCGGAAGCATTCATCTGGACATCCTGCCGGAGGGTTCGGTTCACCCAAAGCTCTTATGACATGCAGAAAAGAAGACTGCTGTCTTCGTTTCTTCCTTTCGTTGAGCTTTCGTAGGATGACTGGATATCTGAAACAGGAATCTCGGCATTTCTAGTCTGGTCATATTGACAACTACTACAAAGCACGTTTTATTTACCCTGTACTTCAGTACTCGTCCTTCTTCTCATTCTTAGCCACTCGACAACAAACATGAAAGCAGCGTTTAAACAAGTTTGCTTCGAAAAAGTGCTCTTGTATGTTATTATCATGAGAACTGTCTGCGTCATTATTCGTAATACTCGCTAAGCAATGACGACACTTCAATTTCGATATAGTTTTAATACGTGTTTCTTTACTCTATATCTTTATATCCATTGCACTTGTACGCGTCACGCCATGTCTGTCCTACAATTATTGCATCTTCTTTTCCTCTCTCTATCTCTCTCTCAAACACACACACACCACACACACACACACACACACACACACACACACACACACACACACGCACACACACACACACGCACACGCACACGCACACGCACACACACACACACACACACACACACACACACACACACACACACACACACAAAAGATATTGATACCTACGTTTCTTTCATCGAGAGCGTCGTAGGGATGGGAAGTGTTTCTTTTCAGCACAATCAGTCTGTGGTAGCTTCTGCGTAAGCTTCTTGGCTTGTTGGTAGATTGCTGGCGATAGCTGCAGTGTGGGAAGTAGGGGAAGGGGGAATGCTGTGTGGACTTTTCCGTTGACACTGCACGAGACACACGCTGGTATATTCACCCCGTCGTGTTGCATTACGGTGCCCTGCGTATCAGAAGGGCAAACTTCGTGCCGAGCTGTCAGCGCAGCTCCATATTGTGTTTTTCAAAGAACATGTTATACCACGTAGAAGACACTCGTTAAACTATTTTCGCCGTCGCAGAGCCCGGCCTCTATTCAACCGTCCTTCAAGTTATGCGATACAAACGGCTTCGTACCGTAACGCGGATATTTGTCGTAATTGGCAGCCGGGCATAAAACATATTATCCGGTGGTCATCACGTAGCAGAATATTGATGCCTAGATTCAGGAGAACGCCCTGCCGAAATGATACAAAAATACAAAATGTATTTTTTACCATCAAAACGTTAAGCTCTAGAGCAGTAATAGCCACATTTAATTGGAGGCCCGTCTTTGCGACCTTTGTGGCGTCCTTCAAGCGTCATATCCACAGCCGGTCAATGAAAATAAGGCCGTTTCAATCGAGCAGCCGTCGCATATAATAGAAAATGAAACCATTAATATGTTGGCAAACAAGGTCAGCGCCTCTACGCTTTTGCCGCATAAGACTTGCCCTATAGAAATGTCATCTGGACTGGAGTATCGCGAGCCGCTTAGTATTGCAGTGAGCAATCAATTTAATACTCGCTCATTTCTTTTTCGGAGCTGGCATGGTATATGATTAATGGAGGGTACGTTTCTTAGGGTGGACGCTTCCGAATCAGACTCAGCGTCGACGGCAAACGTGCCGCCAAAAATGAAAATGAGAAATTGGCGACACCATTCCTCATCCATTTAGCGCGAAACGCGCTGAATGAGCAAGCAGCTTTCATCTAAACTATAGCAGCCTCTTAAATTTAAAAGTACGGAAGAGAGGCTCCATACGCCAATGGCGGGATTTCTGGTCACGGAACTCACATTTAAGGCGCTTCTTGATCACGATGAAACAAAGGGGTGCGGGATTACACTGAGTGTAAACGCTGCACTTTCTTTCTTCATGTCGTTAATAATACTCGAAATAATATTTTCAGGGCATTGTTAAGAGTTAGTAGATGCATTCTCAGCTCAATGATTTGCTTGGAAAATAACTGCCGCTTTATTGCGTCGAACAAACATGCTGACAACCGCTTACACTAGGAAATACATAACGGAACTCACATTTTTTACTGAAAACGGTGCTCATCATTTGGGTTGAGCTTAAACAAGTAAATTGTACACGTTTGTCAACGTGGAAACTGTACCTGTCATCCAACTATTATGTGTAGGCGCGGAGCATTTTCGCTGCGAACTCCAGAACCAGTTTCGAAAAACAATAACAATAATAAAAAATAGAAACTATTTTTGCCCCACTGCATACTTTCTGTTGCCCAGAGGGTCATTCATGACTATGTTCCCGCTTGTTTCTAATATGTGAGCCTGCTGACTTGCGTTGTAGAATATTTACTCGTAATCAGCAGATAAAAAGAACAAATAGGCAACAAGTGTATCTGTCGACATTTTCCTGCAATTCGGGAGAAGATTTATGTCAATGCCACGAGTGTCAAGTTTCATGTAAGTTTTTTTTAAAAATTCATCTTCCAATGTCTCAAATACTATTCAGGAAAGCATTCTTTTGGTATTTCATCATTTATTACTGTTGTTCCTCCGCACAATGACAAACCGCAACCGCTATACTCTCCGACGCTCGTATACATAGCTACAAATCTACAGCGCAAATCACTAAAAAATGAAGAATGAGATAGCAAACGTTCGATAATCTTTGCTTGCATTATGCTGTTTTCCGCATCCTGCACCTTATGACGCAACTAGTACGGCGATCGTTCGGAGCGACGGGGTATCACAGCTGTCCCCAATATTGGTTGATGGAGAGCAGGAAAAGTACTAGGCCTAACGCAGGTCCCCCAACCACTAAAGTGCGGCCTCATTCCGCTCTATTGGGCAGGGGGGATGACAGATTCGGCGGGGTCCTGACAGGCCCATCAGCCATTGCGTCATCGAGCGGAAGCTCCTCTTGAGAACCCCGGTGTATGGGAGAGAGAGAGAAAAAAAAGAGAGAGGAGGTATTCCCTCCACACCCTACCACTCTGCTACAGCCTGTTCGGTAAATGCCATACTTGAAATGTGCAGGCTAATATGGAAGCGTCCGCCAGAAAAACGCGGGAAATACGAAGAAAATACGAAAAAGGAAAGAACAGACCACAATACAGCAGTGGAAACAGTGCCTTGCATAGCTATACCGCATACCTTTGCGTGCATTCACTCGCGCAATCGCAGATATCTGAGTTCCTTTGTAGCAGTAACGAAGAAAATAAAGGGGACAACAATGGCGTAGGCACACATAAAGCACGGTGACTTTACCACACAGCTCGAAACATGACACGCTCCTCCTTTAGCAAGAACGAACAAAACAAACGTAATCCACGAAGTTATGTTAGAGTAGGCAAAGACACGTGAATTCAATGCTAGAAAGAAGCAGGATATTCCAGACATGTTACATCGCATTGTAAAGTCACAAATGATTTCAAAAAATATGGCTCCATTCCAGAAATATCTGGAGGACCACTCGAAATCGCCCGTATATGTTGCTCCTAAACCTAAACGCTCTCGAAAGTTCCTTGCTCTGAAACGTATAAGCGGTCCTTCAGGCAATTACGAGAGCCCATGTGTAAATGGCGAATAATACGCATCTTTCTTCATTACCATTGTGGTCATTGTGTTGCACTTTACTTGGACAACACCGGTGAAATTCTCGCACGTAGGATATAATTCATTCAAGCGGCTACCGGGAAGTTACCTCCTGGACCTCACTAAGAACTCTTTCTTTGCCTCACGGCGCACACAAAATTGGAGTATTTAAAACATTGAACGATGGTGTTCACAGTCCGGACCATCGTTACGCGCACTGCGGCAATCTCGCCTAATTCAATTAGATGGCGCTGTTCTTGCGAGCCTTTTCAGCGCCGCTTGCTTCACAGTGGTAAGATCCTGCACGCGAAAAGAGAGAAAGGGAGAGAGAAGAAAGAAGTCGAGCTCCATGGGAAGAAGTGTGACGAACTATTGAGGCTGCAACTCCCAGCATCACTAAGCTTAACGGCTGGCCGTTTCACTCCGCTAATCCTGTTAAGTCTGTATTGCTTTCTTTTACGAAAATCGCTCCTTCCCAGCAATTCCACAAAGTACCCGCTTACATTCTTACGTTGATGCCCCTAGACCCTCATTCGCGTTCGGAAGGATAACTTGTTTTTCGTCGTTCCTCGCGGGTTTGATACCAGCCGCGACTGTCGCATTTCAATGGAGGCGAACTACTAGAGAATTTCCACTTAGTGAATAAATGATATATGATATATGATACATGATATAGGATATATGTCCAGGATTGGCTGAAATTTCTTTTACGACGATCTCTAGCCTAAGTTTGCCAAGAAAGATCCTGATTCGCTTGACGGGTACAAAACATAGACTTATCCATTGTAGTGCTTTCACATTGGAGTATGGCGCGCCGCCTTGCAGGGAACTGGCTATTCAGCGCAAGCACAAAAAGATAAATTACTTTTCATGCTTATCGCATGAATTGTATCAGATGGGAAACGAAATATAACAAAGGTGACGTAGGTGCTTCACCAAGCGGTAAAAAGAGGCCCTTGTATTTCAGTGGTGGCATGCGCAAGATGACGGTGCAAAATATTTCAGTGCTGACTATTACGATGTGTCTCTGTTTGGGAGGACCGCCGAGGCGGCCCCGTTTTCGATGGAGGCGAAAATGCTTGAGGCCCGTGTACTCAGATTTAAGTGCACGTTAAAGAACCCCATGTGGTCGAAATTTCCGGAGCCCTCCACTACGGCGTCTCTCATAATCATATCGTGGTTTTGGGACGTTAAACCGCAAGAATTATTATTATTATTATTATTATTATTATTATTATTATTATTATTATTATTATTATTATTATTATTATTATTATTATTATTATTATTTGGGAAGACACACCGCGGTAGATTAGTGGCTATGGCGTAGCGCTGGCGTACCGAGTGGTCGCAGTTTCGGACATGACGCGTAGTGGCCACATGTTAATGCGGGTTAAGTAAAAAAAAAAAAGCGTAAGTCCTTCTAATAACAACTTTCTAAAGTGCTGCCTTTAAGTGAATCCCTTTTGAGAAAAGTGTATGCTGTGTTCTTTGTTTTTCTGAGCGTTTCGTGCATTTCCAAATCAAACTTAAGCGTTTGTACGTGCAAATCCGACGCATAGCTAGCTCTTGAAATCGACTGCCATAAAATATTCGTGAATGACGCTGAAAGAATCAATAATGCGCTTGTTTACTGCGGCCTGTACATCAAGCACGTTTTTCTGTACAGCGTGTGGATATGGATAAGTAAGTACCTCCCTTACGTCTAAAACTGACATTAGACCTGCTATCCTTGGAAACTACGGCGTAAGTCTTTAGAAGCAACACTCTCTCAGTTCGCGTTAGCCGGATCTAAAGCTGTTTCTCTCGCCTGCTCAAATGTCGATGCGATGTGATGCATTAGTCAAAGGCCGTTCGCAAATCTTGGCCGGCTTCTTTAAAGCGTAGGGTATACGTTCGTCTATATATAGGCACTAAGCGTATACTTTCGTATCCAAATAAGTGGCTTGCGCAGATGTCAACGGCACTGCTGAGCTGGTTTCGCAAACAGCGAAGAGGCGGTGAATTCGAAAGGGGTGGTACTCTCAAAGGAGAGACACGAACCACTTTAGCAAAGGTCGTTGGTACGAGCAGTCTGCGAACGAAATGCTTACGCACTGGCAGATAGAATCTGAGTGTGGGGATACGGCTGTGATAGCTTTGAACGCGACGCGCCTGTCGAAACGGCTACGTGCATTGGTGCATGCGTTGAATACGCGCCTCACCGATGAGTGGTTTCATAACGCTAACGTTGAGGCGATGGAGTTATTTTGGAGATATCGAAGCTATCGATGGAGATATCCAAGCATTATGCGTGGGAAAAGGTACACTACTGATTCTTCAGCTGAAATACGAAAGAAAAGAAATAGCCGGAGAAGAAAGAGAAGGATACACCACTGCAGTGCAAGCGACAATAACTCGACAGGGTAAAGAGCACATATATACAAAGCGCAAAGAAAACACCCATAGACTCGAGACTGTTCGCTGGGGAATAAACAAAACATGGTTGCAAAGGACACCCAACGGTCAAAAAGTTCGCGCAGATGACAGAAGCGTTATAAAGGCCGCGGGCGGAATCTTCGTGAATAAACGATGCTGCGGAACCTCTGGAAATTCACGTCGCGACTATGCGAGGCGACGACGTATAAATGGACCGTTTCGTCACACGTCTTCAATGTAAGTGCTGCGTTCAAAAGAACAGCTCGCGATGAGAAAGAAGTGGCTACGACAAATCGATCACTGTGAAAAAAAGGAAGTAGAAGCGGGAGATTTAGGAAGGCACAGAATGAACAAGATGAAGTGGCAACTGCGTAGTGAAAAGCAATGTTGAGAGCAGACATGCAACGGGAAACAGGAATATGTTGCCGGAAAAAAAAAGAGAGAGAGAGAGAGCTTTTGGAGCGAAAGCGATGACAATGCGACGCCCCCGTATCGTCGGCCTCGTGTTTCTAAGGCACGTTGATATCCGTGACCTCGACTTTGATCGATGCCGTCGCGTATGTCGTCGATTTCCTTGCGCATGCATAAATGAAAGAGGGAGAAAGAAATATCCGACGCTCTGAGATGTACCGTGGTAAGAATGCGTTTTGCTTTTGTATATAGTTGGTGTTGTCGCTTTTTGTTTCAGTTCAGTTTCAGTGCAGCGAGACGTCTTTCAAGAAATGAAAGAAACCTAAAGCGACGCTAATAAAAGAAGTAGGCGTCGGCCTTCGTGCGCCCTGGCGTGTTCTTTCGGTCGACTTTGTGTTTCGCGTGCTGCGGAAGCCACGTAAAAAGAAAAGCGCGGTTGAGAAATGATTCATCAGGTGCCGCAACGAGCCCCATCCAATTGGTTTCCGAGATGTAATTGCTGGTTACTCTAACTTCTACTAATTATACGACTTCAATCGTGACTTACGAGGTACCTTAAAGGTATACGTGATAAGTCATAATTCAGGGTACTGACACAAAATTTCGCGGCTGAGATAGCCCGCGGTATCGATTCTCGTGAACATGCGCATATCATCTACGAAATCTCAACAGCTAATACAGCTTGGAAGATAATTTATATCAATTTTGAAGTTCGCGTGCCCGATCTGGCGCTATACTGCGCACCCCACGACATTGACACCCTTGAAAACGACTCGAAGGCGGCCCCGTACTTCTCCGACGTTACCACTGCTGCCGAACTCCGAGATGCCTAGCTAAATCACGACGTGGTAGTCGCCATGGCGCTTTTGCCGCGCTTGCTCCAGCAGGCTAGCATTCGGTGGCTGCTCGCGAGTCCGTGCCCGCGGTGAACGGATGAAAGCCTCACTTGAGAAGGTGTTTGCCACCAGGTGACAATGATGATGATGACGGCAACGATATCGCCATCAAGGGCACTTGTATCGCAAGCGCATTATCGCAGCATAGCCGAGACCAATCACCCCTACAGAGCCAATGCGGTCCCCCAAGGACAGCATCTGCAAAAGTTTCAGGTTAAGCCCCAGCTTGGCCAAGACCGATCACAGCGACACAGCCAGTGCCGCCGACCGGATGGATGGATGGATGGAAAAACTTTATTTCGTCAGAAAACAGTTGGGGACGATTCCGTGTTAGATGGCCATCAACCCAAGGTTGACGGCGACCTGTGTGGCCCACTCCACGACCGGAGATATTGTCGGCAGCTCCACGCGCCCGCACTCATGGCCTTGTGTGAGGACGAAGAGCGGCAACGGGGCTCTGGCGCGCGGGAAGCTACCGCGTATTAGAGAAAGACAAGGGGCAGAATATAAAAGCCGGCCCGCAGCAAGGGTACTGTATCTGTGTCGTTCTTTTATAAGATAAATAAATATACATATGTTTAGAAGTTTGCTGCGAGAAAAAATATATTTTATTCTGGATAACAGCTGTCGTGTCTTCAGAAAGCAAATTCGCTGAGAAAGAGTGCACGAGTAAAAAAAAAAGAAGCCGAGCTCGTGAATACACGGAGACTTTGATAAAACAAGAAAATGAAAACGCGTCCCAAAAACCTTTTAGCGATTCGAGGTATTTCCCTGTCACTGTTCCGACTGTCAAGCGAAACAGATATAAACGGCTTCCGCTGTCAGCCTACGAAGGGAGAGAGCAGGGAGTTTACAGAATAATAACGCTTGGTTCCAATAAGCAAGTTTGCCGGCGAAGCAACGAGGAGGGAAGGTTGGAGTCGAATGTGCAAGAACAGGCGGGAAAGAACCAGCAATGCCAGAGAGTCTTTGCATGTCTCGAAGAAGTAAATAAGCGTTAAGAGGAGCACCTTCTACTACTGCTACTACTACAGCAATACAACCCCGCTGATACTTTTTTCCCAGGACCGTAAAAAAAAGAACGCCATAGCCGGGACACGGGAAAAATTGAGAAGTTAGTGTAATAGCGAGAAGTACACAATTTTATTTGAAACCTTTTGCTTCAACTGATAGTGCAGCATCTCCTTGCGCATTTTCTGACGCCCGATTAGTACGAGGTGTCTCTCAATCACCTGAAGTGCCATGTGGCTTTCGGCGTCGTCACTGCACGCAAATCTCCGCGACAAATCGAGCACTGTTACGGCCACGAAAAGCATTTCCTATGCTAGCGATGAGTACACCCTGGCACCCAGTCCACGCAAACAGGATGACTCCGGGCAACGAAAACTAACCTCGAAGTCTGTACGTTTGATGAATTCATCAAGACTATCATAGACGTCATGTTTAGATGAAAAATACAGATATCGGAGATCCTGTTTCTTGTGGCGGGACTTAAAATCCATCATAGGTGTCGGCCTCACCGCTTCTGGCGGCCAATTCGATCGTCAAGCCACCAAGCGGAAAAGCTAAGCCACCTGAAAAGTCAACATGGCCGA
>NC_051180.1:208555659-208573658 GCF_013339695.2 Rhipicephalus sanguineus
TAATTATTTATTTTATTTGCATCTTTCTCGATTATTTATGTAGTGTTCTTTTTTTGTCAAAGACGTTTCAAGAAATAGCGTGGCTCTGCGGTAGATTACCTGTTTGTATCAGACGGCCTCGGTTCGATTCTCACTCGAAACCGAAGATTTTTATTATTTATTTTATTTGGGTCTTTCTCCATTTTTCGGTCACGGACAAGATGCATCATTTTTCGCTCACAACCAGCGACGCCGTCACCGACGCCGACACCGGAATTTCTGCGAAACGAACTCTTTAACGCTGTTGCGTTAAATTCCTGATACCATGAGAATAAATTGCTTGACTCGTATCCCACGAAGTAAAATGCACTCCATTGAAACATTTCACGTGCAACAGCAGCGCCAGAAGACAGCCTAGGGAGCAGAAGCAAGATCGGAGGGGCGGAATAAACATCCGCCGTGGTAACTGGAATACCTCATCGCGAAGCAAGAGCGTCCGTAATCTGAAAAAGTTCACATGCTTGCACTTATGCTTGCAATAGAACATTCCCAAGCTTAATTTCGGCGAAGCTTAGTGTGTGACACTCCCGCGTTAACGACGAAGCATAAATGTGTGGTTGTGTTCAACGGGGCGTATCTTTTTGCCCCCCAGTGACCCATGTCGGCGACTTTGGACTAATAAATGTTAGTACTGCCCTCTGAATTTTGTGAAGTGCTTATTGGTAGTATCGCATGACTGAATTTGTGAAGATGAGGGACAGCGTTGCCAAACGCACCGAATAGGTGCGCTATAGAGGTTGTCTGAACAGGAAAAACTCAAGGGTTCCTTATGCAATCGCCTAAGACGACTCGAAGGCGAAATCCATTTTCCTGTTCTTTTTATTCTCGGTCGACGTGCTGATCCTCCCCTCCCCCGCCATATTCAAAAGCTTTCCGAACTTAAAGGGAGGCTGAAGCACTTAAAAAAATGTCTTTGGAGTGTGTAATCATAGTTTGATCCTGCTGCATTCGAAAATCAATGTAATAATTCACAGATGAACGCAAATAGCATTTCTTGGCAAAAACCGCGGCTGTAGCCGCAGGGCTTCTTGAGATGCTGAGTGAACGCGGTGACGTCATCTTCGGCGTGCCGTGTCATTGGAAACATCAGCACAGTTAAAGAAAGCATGGCCTTGCGATCAGTTCCACAAACGCGCGCAGCCGGAACTAGTCACGGAGGCCACGGTTGAAGATACGACTGTGCTGCGCGGCTCCGCCAAAGCTACCGACGATGACGTAGTTCCGGTTAGTTTCGGCGCGTTCGCGTGGGCGGAGCAAGACGAAGTTTTCTTTTGCGTATTTTAAAGCTCCTGCTGCCAAAACAGCGGAAAAAATTACGCCATTGTCGACAATAATGTTGGTCCTTCTTAACAACAATGTTTTACCGAATTCTAAAAGCTCTACAGCTTCCCTTAAAGGTGGTTTTGAACATGCCTCCAGGATCGGAGGCATTGCAAGCTTTCTGCTCCTCACAAGGTTTTGCAGAGCCTCCGTGATTGGCCCGCCTTGACCAAGCAACGATGTCCTTCGATGTCGCCACCAAGGTATATGTAAACTGGTAGCGTAACTTCCGTAGAAGCCCACGTGTCAAGCCGGTGGCTAGTTGTTGCAACAGTCGCCATCTATGTGAGGAGGGGACAAACAGAATTTAAAAAAAAAGAAAAAGATGACGTCACAACCGGAAGCGGAAATGACGTCACGTTTTAACGCGATGGGCGCGAATTTATGGATTTTTTTTTGACAGGGCGCCGCTTCTTACTTTTTTTTTTATAGCTGCACGTTCTTTTTCTTATCACTATGACGGCTCCATAATGGAAGCCTGCAAGATAACGGGAAGACGAAAAAGACAGATTTGATAAATAAGGTGTATTTTATTGGCGAAATATTGCAGTTGAACAGGATATTACCCCAAAATATATAACACAGAAATCAGAAGTAGCATAACAATTCAACGTGCACACAAACCTTGCACACGTGTTGCTCTTGCATCCGTAGACAGCGCAGCGTTTCTTCGCGTAGCGTGGCGGACTCATCGTCCCGAAGGGCGACAGCACGCCGGCCGTGCGCTGGCAAAACACAGTCACTGAAACGGTTCCCGATGGCTGCGATGGGCTTTATTACCTTCTGCCAAGTACCACGACTAGAAAACAACGCTTATGCGAGGAAATCACCTACGGACGACAGGCACAAACCTACTGCGCAAAAACGAGCGACGCCATTTGCATCTGAAAATGCGCAAAACCGTTGGCCCATGTAACCAGACTGCCTGCATGTGCCCGCTGTTTCTGAAAATAAACGAAACAAATTGGCCACTCAACCACATACCCAAGACTAAACTTTGATTAAAATAATCTGCTAATTTAATTCGTGACAAATAAAATTAAAAGTAATGAAAATAAACGCTTAATTACTTGTTTGTTTTCATTATTTGTACCCCCCTCACCTAGTAGCGCTATAATCGTCACGCGACTGTTGATGTTTGTCGCAATAGGTTTCCGACCACTTTTCGTTCCGACTTTCGCGACCTATTTAGATTGACCTTGGTCGCCACTACGATGTCTCAAAATCTGGCGATCTGTGACGTCTTCATGACGTCACAGAATGACGTCATTAATGATGTCACGTTACACTGAGGTAATGTGACTTTTGGTACGCTGGCTGCACGTACACGCACGTACACAGGCACGCGCATATTCACGTGAGCATCACGTGACTCTAGACCCTCAATTACTTTTTTTTGCATCCTTCGACGCCGCCGCCGGTCTCGCGAAGTATCGTCACATGTCGCCAAATCTCGAAGACGCCGGCAGTCAGTTTTCGCGTTTGATGACACACCTAAGGCTTTCGCCTTAGAAAGGGCCTCATACCAGTTGGCTGATGTTTCTATGGGCGGTGTGGTGTATTCATCAGGTGCATCATAAGCGCGGCATGAAAGTCATGTCGTACATGATATGCATGTCCCAATTTTCATGTTAGGACCTGTCGTTTATGTTCTTTATACAATCATGTCATGCCATATCAATATTGGTATTGTCGGTCCGATAGGCCCTTATCTGCAGCACGCACGTTGGAAGCAGGGGGAGGAGAACACACGCGCATTGCCCATGCGCGTGACGAGCGGCAGCGGCGGAAAGCCACAGGGGGGCGTAAAGATGGCTGGCGGATAAGAAGGGAGGTGAGACAAGCCCCAGGGCTTTTTGGTGGGCGGCAGGACGATGGGATGCGGCGACGGTCGCGCTAGGCGCGACGGTTTCCTCCGTGAGTAGACAGATTTAGTTGGGCGTCCGCAACGACGTACGGACGCAGCCTGCCATAGGAAATGGCTGGCAGGCTGCGTCCGTACGTTGTTGCGGACGCCCAACTAAATCTGTCTAGTGCTGCAGAGCAGAGGCCACGCCGGTTTGGGACGTCCGCTAATAGGAGTCGTTGGCTCGTCTTCTACTGCGAGTTGCGCGTGAGTTTGCTTTCCTGCCGTTATGTTTCGCGCGTAGGTTCCATTTGACCGCCAGTCTGCGGGGACTGTTCGTTCCGGGCTTTTGGCTCTCCTGTATACGTTAGCGCCGTGTTGTGCTGGTCTGGAAGGCCGGTGGTGATTCTTTTGAGTCGTGAATTAAAACGGTTCTTGTTCCCAGCGTTGCTGGCTTGTGTCGTGCGAATTACAGCTCACTGACCCCCCTGAGCGGAGGCGGGGCCTTCATCTGGCGCCCAACGTGGTTTTCGCACGTAGCTGACCTTCCTTTCGTTCCTTGCAACGTGGTTTCCTCATGCAGTATTTATTCTTTTCGTTTGAGTTCGCTTTCGCACCGCGAGAACCGCACGCATTAGGCCCCCGTCCTGCCGGCCCATCGCACTCGCGATATGCTTTGCGCATATTCCAATGCTCTTGCGTTCCGGTACAGTTACAGCTCGCGAAGGTGAAAGCCCTACGGACCTCAAGTCTAATATAATGCCCGACAAGGTGAAACAGGACGCGTCTGCGCCAGATACTCCTCGTATCGTCGAGCAGCTGACCGCGTTGCTAGAACGCCAGGCTACACCAGCCGACACCTTTCGCTTACCGCTGGCCGTGCCTACGTACGAGGGACACACAGACAAGAAATCGGTCACAGACTTTTTGCAAGATTTACAAGATTATCGCGACGCGCAAGCCCTCCCAAATGACTCTTCTGCTACGCGTTCTGCCCGTCGCCCTGTCTGGCTCTGCCGCACGTTGGCGTCGTCGCCAGTCTTTCGAAAGTTGGTCTCACTTTGAGCAGCTATTCCGTGCCGAATTTCTGCCCCCCGACTACGCCGTCCGCATGAAAGATGAACTTCGCAGCCGTACACAGGCTGAGGAGGAAAGCCTCCAAGAATACATACGGTCCTTACAGGAGCTTTACGACCGCGCGGACCCTTCGGCACCTGAAGCGGAAAGAGTGGCTCGGGCAGTTAAGCAGTCGCATCCGCGTTTTCAGGCGTATTTGAGGGGTCGTTCATTCTCTTCACTCGACGTCCTCGCTAAAGCAGCGGGTGATATTCAGGCCGCGATGTTGGCGGAGCTCACGTACCAACCACCGCCACCGCCTGAATCCACTCTCGAGCCATCGTGTGCGTGGCACGGTCGGTCCAACCCAATGGCCTCACCGATGACCCCACCAAGGGCTCTAGACCCATTCAGCCACCACAATCTGCCTGCTCCGTCCGCCTTCCCGTCAACTACCCAGGAACGTGGGACACCCACACCGGGCGCCTCGACCCAAGGCCAGCCCGTAGCGGTCGCCGCCCATTCTAGTGCCGGAGGCACAAGTAGGAACCCTCCGGTATGCTTCCAGTGTGGAGGTCGGGGCCACTATAGGAGCCAGTGTCCAAGCAGACCACGTTCTGGCCGCTGGGGAAACGAGCGGGGCCGGCGATGGTGAGCGCATGCCAATCGCCGGCCAGCATTCCACCGCCCCCCGGGGTCCTCTCACTTTACGCAGGTCCTGGAAGAACTACTGCGGCTCCTCTGTGGGCTACGACTCGTCTTCAAGAGCAGCCAGCCACGCTGCAGAGGCCAGGCCACCGGGTGTTTTGGTCTTCACATCATCCAGCCGCCAGGAATCACAGCCGCGGCAAACCTTCGACAAAGCAACGCACGCCCAAAGGGACAAGGCCGCATCCCTTCCCGCTCGGACAACTGCCAGAGAACCAAGCAACCAACGCTCCTGCGAAGTGCTCCCCGCCCGATAACAGCCATGGTGTACTCAACAATACGGTGAGCGATCGTCCGTCTACATTCACTCCCCTCGCTGCCCACGCCGATAAAGCACCATTAGTGATGGTTTCCATGGCAGGAGTAAAGGTCCCGGCTCTGTTAGATACTGGTTCAGCTGTTTCCGTTTTCGGGGATCGCATTAAGAATGCCTGCGAGATGAAAGGCTTAACTTTGCGAAGTGTAAGCACTAATCTGCGCGTGGCCTCTGCTCATGTTGTCCCTGCTACGCTTGCAGCTCGCTTAGCGGTTAGACTCGACGGGCGAAAACTTCGGCAACGTTTCCTACACCTACCCGGACTTTCCTGCCCCGTAATTTTGGGACGCAATTTTATAGCGAAGTCGGGTATCGTGCTTGATGTCCGCACGGGCACCTACAGCCATGGCATCAATGCAAAACCACTCGCGTTTGTGACTACTTCGCCACAACCCCAGTCTGATCTGCTTGCAACAAATGTGCATCCGTTCTTCGAGGCCAGGGAGGACTTCTTCACTATTACCGAATCCTTCAAAGGGCCGTCACAGCTAAAAGCTAGAATCGAAACAGCCCTAAAGCCCTTTGCGGCAATGTTCACAGAGGCTCCTGGCAGGGTTAATGTATTGGAACACACGATCGACACAGGCGACGTCCGCCCTATCCGTTTCAATCCTCGTCCCCTGAGCGTCCACAAGCGTGAACTTCTGGACGCTGCCCTCGACGAAATGCTCGCCACCGGTGCTGTAAGAGCGTCCAACAGTCCCTGGGCGTTTCCAGTTGTTTTAGCTCCAAAGAAGCACGGTTCTGCTCGGTTGTGCGTTGATTACCGGCGGTTAAACGCCGTCACGGTTCGAGACTCGTACCCCTTCCCATCAATCGACTCTGTTATGTACTCCCTTGGAGCCGCCAAATTCTTCACTACCCTTGACTGTAGCAGAGGCTTCCTGCAGATCCCGTTAGCAGAGCGCGATGCTCAGAAAACGGCATTTACTTGCCACAGGGGATTGTTTGAGTTTTCGAGGTTACCTTTCGGATTGTGCAATTCACCGGCCACATTTCAGCGCGTCATGGACATTGTGCTTCGAGATGCCAAATTCAACCACGCAATGGCTTACACGGACGACGTGGTAGTCTTTTCGCAAACCTTTGACGAGCACCTGACCCACCTAACCACTGTACTACAACGAATGCAGGACGCAGGCATCACCGTCAACCCCCGGAAAGTTCAGTTGGTCTCAAACAGGATCAACCTACTAGGTTTCATTGTCGAGCAAGGCACAATTCGGCCAGATGAACAGAAACTTCAGGCCATCCTGCATTTTCGACCACCAACGGGCGTTAAGAGCCTGCAACGGTTTTTGGGTATGGCGGGCTTCTACCGTCACTTCATTCCTCACTGCGCCGATCTGGCAAGACCACTTCACCAGCTCCTGCGCAAGGGTGCCCATTGGTCTTGGACTAACCTGGAGCAGGCAGCCTTCCAGGCTCTGTCGGAGGCTATCGCTGATACAGCACGGCTGCGCCTCCCTGACCTAAACTTACCCTTCACGGTGCAGACCGACGCAAGCGATTATGGCCTTGGAGCAGTTTTGCTCCAGGAATATCAAGGGATGCTTTACCCGCTAGCATTTGCGAGCCACACGCTCTCGGGCGCAGAAAGGAACTACACCGTAACAGAGGAAGAATGCCTTGCAATCGTATTCGCACTGAAGAAATTCGACATGTATCTGGATGGAGCTGCATTTACGATTCAAACCGATCACCAGGCGCTGTCATGGCTGTCAAAGCTACAAAACCCATCCGGTCGTCTGGCCCGGTGGGCCCTTTCTCTTCAGAAATATAACTACAGAGTGGAGTACAGGAAGGGCACTGGCAACAAAGTGGCTGACGCGCTTTCCCGAGCGCCACTGTCAGGGGCTGGCGAACCAGCCGCCGAGGTCCTGGTCGTGACAGTCCCTGAAGAAGTCTGGGGAACACTGGTCTCACGACAGCAGCTCCTCGACGCTCAGAGAAGCGACGACCAGTGCAAGCAGATATGCAGTGGCCTGGGCGCTACTAGTTCCACCGGGAACACACGGTCCTCAAACACCTATGGCAGCTACTTGCAAGCCGAGGACGGCCTGCTCTTGCGTTACGTCCCCTCACTCGAGACTCATGATGACGAGTCCCCGTTCCGTGTTTTCATTCCTCGGACTCTACGCAAAACTTTCATGGCGTACTTTCATGACACACGCCTCGCTGGTCACAGTGATGGCAAGAGAACTTTTGAAAAGCTGTGTCGCGTCGCCACATGGCCGCACATGAGAAAGGACGTCATAACATACGTCCAAACTTGCCCTACCTGCCAGACCGCAAAACCGAGGGGAGGCAAACCACCGGGCCTCATGCAATCTGTAGAAAGCAGGTATCCATGGGAAATCGTTGCCTGTGATGCAATGGGCCCGTACCCCAGATCAGCTAAGGGGTGTCGATACTTGTTAGTACTCACTGACCACTTTTCTAAATGGGTAGAGCTGTACCCGTTACGCCGGCTGGATTCAAAAATAATGTGGGATTGTCTGCTGCAGACGTTCACTCGCTTCGGTTTTCCAAAGCAGCTAATAACAGATAATGCCACATATTTCACAGGCAGAATATTTTCGGACACTTGCAAAGTTCTTGGTGAACGACACCTTACCACCCTCAGGCCAACATTACTGAGCGCGTCAACAGAAACCTTAAAACAATGTTGGTGGCTTTCACTGACCGGCACAGGGACTGGGATGCCCGCGTACAGGAAATGGCATTCGCCACGCGAACAACAGTGAATCGTTCAACTGGATTTACTCCGGCAGCCATTCTATTAGGTCGCGAGCTCAAGTTTCCTATCGAACATGAGCTCACCCATGACTCCGAATCACCGCGCTGTCACTACGCGACGTTCGCGCAAAATCTCTCCAGTCGCTGGAGCGAAACTTTGCGGGAGGCCAGAGAGAACTTGGAACTGGCCCGCCTGGAACATTGCAATCAATACAAAGGCAGGCGACCTCTAGAGTTCGCGGTTCGTGATGAGGTGCTCCGCCGCACGCATCCACTCAGTGATGCAGCAAAAGGGTTTGCTGCCTCCCTCGCACCACGATGGGACGGTCCCTACGTGATTACAAAGCAAATTTCTAGGTTGGCATACCTTCTCAAAAACAAACGCGGTGGTCGAGTAACAGGCCCTGTAAACGTGTGCGACCTCAAAGCTTACTACGAGCGCCCGCTAGACGCGCAAACACATTCCCCCGCTACCGTCGACATTGCTGTCCTGGGTATTCGCTGTTTGTCAATCAGGATGCGGTGCCTTTTTGTTGTCCTGCTGTAATAACCTTGCCCCGCTGTAATAACCTTGCCTTTCGCAGAACACCCCGCAGCAACTTCAGTGCCAACTAGCCCGCGACAAAGCACAAGGCTGGCACCCATCACGGAACGCCGACACAGGCTGCTGTGAACGCCGACACACGCTACGTGCACGTTCCATTCTGTGCAACCGGTGGGACAGACAGGGCACGAATGGTTATGTGGTGCGACGTGTGGGCCGGCTCCGTTCGGTGTAACCATCAGGACAAAGACATGCGACGAATGGTGATGTGTTGCGGTGCCTGACAAACTGTGTAGACAAGGACATGCGACATCAGGACAAAGACATGCGATGAATGGTGATGTGTTGTGGTGCCCGACAAACTGTGTAGACAAGGACATGCGACACATTATGAACTGTTGTGGTGCCCGACGAACTGTGTAGATTAATTCAGAACTGCTTCTCAGTTCCCCTTTTCTATTTTCTGTGGTGTTCATTATTGCCCTTAGTAGTCGGTGGAAAATGACACTCACTGGAGTGTCCATTCTTGTGTGGGGGGGAGTGTCGGTCCGATAGGCCCTTATCTGCAGCACGCACGTTGGAAGCAGGGGGAGGAGAACACACGCGCATTGCCCATGCGCGTGACGAGCGGCAGCGGCGGAAAGCCACAGGGGGGCGTAAAGATGGCTGGCGGATAAGAAGGGAGGTGAGACAAGCCCCAGGGCTTTTTGGTGGGCGGCAGGACGATGGGATGCGGCGACGGTCGCGCTAGGCGCGACGGTTTCCTCCGTGAGTGCTGCAGAGCAGAGGCCACGCCGGTTTGGGACGTCCGCTAATAGGAGTCGTTGGCTCGTCTTCTACTGCGAGTTGCGCGTGAGTTTGCTTTCCTGCCGTTATGTTTCGCGCGTAGGTTCCATTTGACCGCCAGTCTGCGGGGACTGTTCGTTCCGGGCTTTTGGCTCTCCTGTATACGTTAGCGCCGTGTTGTGCTGGTCTGGAAGGCCGGTGGTGATTCTTTTGAGTCGTGAATTAAAACGGTTCTTGTTCCCAGCGTTGCTGGCTTGTGTCGTGCGAATTACGGCTCACTGACCCCCCTGAGCGGAGGCGGGGCCTTCAGTGTATATCCAATGAATGAAACGGCCGCGAACGCACCATGAGCGTGGCATGTAAATCATGCCGTACATGGCATACATGTCATGATTTTAATGTTATTACTTCTAATTTATGTTCGGCATATAGTCACGTCGCACCATACAAGTTTTGGTATCTATCAAACTAGCGAAACGGCTGCGAGCGCACCCTGAGCGTGGAATGTTAGTCATGCCGTACATGACGCATTTTATGATTTTGATATTACCACCTGTCATTTATGTTCATCATGCAGAAATGTCGCTCCATACGAATTTTGGCACATATTCATTTAATGACACGGCCGCGAGCGCCCCAACGCCGTGTCTTGTAAATCATGATGTACATGACATGGATATCATGACTTGCGCGTTACGACCAGTCAATTATGTTCGATGGATGGATGGATGGATGGATGGATGGATGGATGGATGGATGGATGGATGGATGGATGGATGGATGGATGGATGGATGGATGGATGGATGGATGGATGGATGGATGGATGGATGGATGGATGGATGGATGGATGGATGGATGGATGGATGGATGGATGGATGGATGGACGGACGGACGGACGGACGGACGGACGGACGGACGGACGGACGGACGGACGGACGGACGGACGGACGGTCGGACGGACGGACGGACGGACGGTCGGTCGGACGGACGGACGGACGGACGGACGGACGGACGGACGGACGGACGGACGGACGGACGGACGGACGGACGGACGGACGGACGGACGGACGGACGGACGGATGGACGGACGGATGGATGGACGGATGGATGGATGGATGGATGGATGGACGGATGGATGGACGGATGGATGGACGGACGGACGGACGGATGGATGGATGGATGGATGGATACCATTATGAGGATGACCATGATTACTAAATAAATATAGATGTCAGTGCTATTATTAAAACGCTACAACGCCATTTCGGATACTTTTCGTTTGACAGCACTGAACACTAGGTTGCATATAATTAATAGATAGTAATTAATCTTGATTACTAATCAAGGATAAAAATGAGCAGTAGAAATCCATTATATGAAATTATGATCTATAATCTGATCGTAACTATATACCTTGAAATACCATCTATACAATACATGTGCTTCTACACTATGAGCTTGCGCCCATAAATTTCAAATAAATTGTTAGATTCTTTATTATTTACTACTATTACCAATTTCCTATACGTCAGCGTGATAATGTGCATCGCATCTGCAGATTTTTCTGAGTTTTAACGTGATCAACATGCACTTTCTCATCAATTTAGCGACAGGCATTTTTTTACCCCTGTAGGGCTGCTTTCCCGCAGTAGAATTTAGAAAAACTCTTCGGGAAAAAAATCCAGCCAGCGCAATCATACGAAACTGCAAGCACATGGAAGGGTTGTCGTACTGTACATGCCACTAGAGTGCAATTAGCGAATAGATGATCGTTGCGCTACAATTAACTTTTGAAAAATCACCCCATGCATTTTCAGCGGATCCACGAAAGTGTCTCGGGAAAAACATCCAGCCGGCGAATTCAAACTAATCGCGATGTACAGCATAAGAACGTTGTCAGCGTTAAGTCCCTTTAGTGCAATTTGCGAAAATTAAGGCATTCTTCAGTAATCAATTTTTAAAGAACGCTCTCCATAGCGTTACGCCGAGCGCTTCCCCTTAGGGTCGACTTTGCCGCAGCACTCTATGTCCCAGATTGCTGGACATGACTGCCTGTGCGGATACAGCATGACACGTTTGCGCAGAGAAAATGTTTCAAAATCGCACAAATATCTGTTCAGAAACAGTTTCTCCTGCTCAAGTTAAACTAATGGTAATTTTCTGTCAAGTTTGGTAGGATACTTTTTTTTTTTAATGTACAAGCAAGCAATAAGCTGGTACGCGGTCTATTGCAGTGGTAAGATTCTGATTCATGTCCACATATTTAAACTTCCGTATTTTGCGAATACGCGAGGCTCTCATCTAAACACTTTTCTTTTTATGATAACTGAGCGGGCCATGCATAAATGTTTCTTTCTCACCGCGGCGTAAGGAACGGTAGACACGATTTCAGAACAGATCCAAACACACCGTTTTACCAGAGGCGGTGTTATTCTTTTTACCGTGGCATGTATCAAGTATCACGAAATTGGTTTGGCAACTATGGACCTTTTCTTTTGACTGTATTTTTTTATGATTCACAAAAGAAAGGTCACTATAAGTACGTCTACCTTTCGTTGGGGCAGTGCTTTCCCCACTTGAGTATGCGGCTCTCCAGGCAGAAACTACACGAACACTTTCACGCGGTCCAAACTTTTATGAAATCCTGTAGACAAGAAGGGTAGGCTTTTCTGCACGCGCGAGTTGGCAATTCACGATAAAAAAAAAAGGTTTCTAAACAAAATCGGAAGAAATAAACGAACACTCTACTGAAAGGCGGGAAGTTTCAGAAAGAAACTGGTCATCCTTACAAAGATTTTTTTTCTTTTTTTTAGCAACGAGGTGATGCGGCAGAAGGAGATGAAAGAGACGCTGCAGCAAACTTTTAATTACTCAGCCATCAACCAATGGTCTAGTACGCTTCGACAGCCTGAGTAGTGTTCGGCGACAGAAGACTTCTGAATAGCAGCAGATACTTGAACTCATGCGCGCCGTCTTAAAGACTCGGGAAACGAGAGGGTGGCTTTCGCGAATACACAGTTTCAAAGGCGAGTCGTGAAAGAAGGAGCTCCCCCTCCTCACCTCAGCTCTTGGCTTCTTGTCCACGGCCGCTTAAACCTCACTCGGGCGTCGCTTTGCTGCAAAGGAGCTTCTTCGCTTTTTCAGCTCTCGTGGAAGCGTCTTTTGTGGATCGTGAAGCACATGCGACGCTGTAGATTAGTATAGCATGCGGCCGGCATGTGCCTCGTCCCTTGAACCCTTAGCAAGGCGCTTTCGTCGTATATTCTAACTAGCTTAGCGGGATGTTGCAACAGCTTGCAGGCACTACAAAAAGCTTCAAAATGGAGATGAGCGGGAAGTGAAAGTTTCAGCATAGCTGGCTCTCAAAAGGCAGTCTGTCGCCGCGTTCCACATTGGCGCGAGGATTACAGTGCAAATACGGCGATAAGTGACGTCATTGTGAGAGAAGAAAGTTAGCCGCGCAGCTAGTGCGCCTAACTTTAGTATTAAAGTTGGATTTCACAGTTGAGTTTTATCTAATCACGGGAACGGCGAACATTTCGTCTTTTTTTTTTTTTGTTGTTTTGGTTTCCCTACATTTCGCACTACGAAGGAACTGTGGGAAAAAAGGAGGATATCTTGCAGCTGAAAACTTTGTGACGATTCCCCTTGCTCAGCAAAAGTAGTTAGTCAGCAAATGGGTACCTTTTCTCGTGTTCTTGCTCAGCTACACACCTTTTCTTTATTTTCATGTAGCCACGTAACAGAAATGTGAAACTTAAATTATAGATAAGTAAAAGTCACCTTGGCAATTGAAGAAACTCGATAAGACCTGATAAGACAGCACGGTGATTGTGAAGCAACGAAAAGCTTTCATTGTGCGTATGCATGCATGTATGCATGCATGTATGTATACAGTAAGTATGTATGTATGAATCCGTGTATGTACGTACAAACGGACGGACAGATGGATGGATGTATGGATGGATGGTGGATGGATGGATGGATGGGATGGATGGATGGATGGATGGATGGATGGATGGATGGATGGATGGATGGATGGATGGATGTAGGCACCCACGCACGCACGCACGTACGTGGACCCCTACACTCCCCAATCAACAGCCGGATGATTGTAGAGTAAAGGGGTTTTCAATTACATGCGAGTCAAAATGCTCAGAATAACCATTTAGTGCAGTTTATTTTACACCCATGAAACCACGCCAGTCATCTATCGCTCATAGCCACGAATAACGAAGTCGCCACACTTTTCAATCGACTTCTCGAATAATTTGTCCGTACTTGAGTAAACACAGCTAACCTAAGTGGTGGAGGCGTGTTCAGATCAGATCAATTAACTTTATTGATTGCCCTGCGAATTGATGGGATGGGCCTGGATCCCGCCTAGGCTTCGGCCAAGGGTTGCTGGCCCTTGGCGGCTTCCTTGGCTCGCTGGACGGCCCAGCGTTGTTGCTCCAGGTCCGAGCTGAGCAACGCAGACTCCCAGCGCGCGCGGAGGCTGTCGCTGTTTTAAGGCTGCATCACCGCTATTGTTTATTATATCTGGACATCCCCATAGTATGTGCTCTAAGGTGTCTCTGGAGTCACAATGTCTACACTTGTCTGTCGTGTATAAGTCTGGGTGTATTACATGCATGTAGCTGGACTCGGGTAGGATCGGGTTTGTAACTGCCGCCATTCGACAGACTGTTTCTTGCTAATTTCGGGTGAGGCGGTGGGAATGTACGCCTCTGCAATCTATGGTGTACTGTAATTTCGTGAAATGTGGTCCATTCTATCTTCCCACTCCCACTCATCGGTATTCCCTGAGACGGCACTAATCGATGCTCGATCTGTAAGCCCTCGAGCCATGCGGTGCGCCGCCTCATTGCTACCTTCTGACAGAGTGTGAGCGGGTGTCCATATCAGATGGACACTTTTTTCTTGATTATTACCGAGTTTTAGAATTTGAAGTGCCTCTGGGGAGATTCGGCCGTTTGCAAAGTTTCGTATCGCCGTCTGCGAATCACTGACGATCACGTCCGCTTGTGTTTGTGCTATGGCTAATGCGATAGCTATTTCCTCTGCTGGTTTCTTATACGTGTGGCGTACTGACGGTAGCACTCGTCAAACGTTTTCCCTCATATTTATCACCACGGCTGTGTAGGCGCGCTTGTGTCTGTATCTAGCTGCATCTACGAATACGGTGTCCTGCGTGACCAAATTCTTTTGTATATCGCGTGCTCTGCTTTCCCGTCTGCCCTGATGGTGGGCGGGATGCATATTCTTGGGTATAGGAAGCACGGTTATCACGCCTCTAATATGTCTGGGCATATCTACTTTGACGCCATGTTGGGTGTGATAAGTAATACTAGCCGATCCAATATTTGCCTGCCTGTTTTAGTTTTGGTAGGCGTTCGGTATTGAGCGATGCGTTGTGCCTCGATAGCTCATCCAGGGTATTGTGAAGACCTAGCTGCAGTAGACTATCGTTGCTAGTGGTGATGGAGGAGTCCATTGCTTGCTTGTATATTTTCCTGAATTAAACAATCTAATTTGTATCTTTCTGATGAGTGCCATCGTAAGTATGATGCCTACGTAAACTATTACAAACGCTCGGACTAAGTCTAAGCATATTGCCTTCTTTCATCCCGCTAGATTTGCTGGCGATGCGTTTACGTAGCCGCATGATTTGAGACGTTACATCGTCTAATTTGCGTATGGTCTCTCCATTATGGCCGTTACTTTCAATAATGAGTCCCAACACTCTGATCCTGTCCACCTTGGGTATAGGTTTACCATCCGCCGTAGTGAGGTGAATTTCCAGGTTGTTCTTTTCCTCGTAATTGCGGTGGTTTTCGGGCACGTCGTGATGGTTTAACAAATTCTCAGATTTCTCTGCCGAACACGCCAGCCCGGTTCCTGATAAGTATTGTTCGACGGTTTCTATCCGCACGTTGTAATGTATTTTCAACTTGTCCATCACTGCCATCGCTCACCCATAAGATAATATCGTCAGCATAGATGGTATGATGGAGGCCGTCGATTTCCTGTATAGCTTTGCTGGTAAGCCAATCAGAGCAAGATTAAACAGCATCGGAGAAGATTACTGACCCTTGGGGCGTACCTGCGCTTCCGAGCTGTAGTTCCTCGGGCACAATGTCTCCTATATCTTAATAGCGTGCTTTTCGGTTAGTTAGGAAGTCTCGAATATAGGTGTATACTCGCTGGCCTAGGCCTAGCTCTGTTATTCTGTTTAATATTGTTTCGTGCGTAACACTGTCAAAAGCTTTTTTAGGTCTAATCCTAGAAAAGTTTTGGTGTTTCGACATGTGTTATCTATGTATTCATGTTTAAGTTGGAGCATTGCATCCTGTGCGATAACTTTCTCCGGAAGCCAACATGGTGGCGGAAGAACGCGTTGTCCTCGAGATAGTTGTTAGTCTTGTTAGGAAAGGTTCCATAAGTTTGAAAGGTAAATTTAATGCTTCTGGGTATTTCTGATGTCCCGAAATGCAACTATAAAAGAAATGCATGAGCGAGTGAAAAATCGAAAAACACGCGCGGAGGTATAAATATTACAGTCTCTCATGAGAGGCGCGTGAACAATGCTCGTCTTGTACGCCCTTGCAGCTGCATATATCTCAGCGAGGCAGAATTTACGCCGCCCAGTATGTGGCACCGAATTTCAACAAACCACCGGAGCTCGTCGGCGATCGCGATACTTGCAGGTTTGTATGGTCATTTGATGCGAAGGACTATAAGAATAGCGATGGAACGACGCCAAGCAACGCCGGAAGAAGCAGTTACCATGGTACCGAGCTCAGCAAAAGGCACGGCTGTCTTCGCACGCTCACACGCCATCACATAAATTGGGAGGCCGTAAAGACAGCAACATAACAGCGACCCACAAGACCCGTCTGCGGGTGTTTCTTATATGCGTCTTGGAAGGCTCTTCGGCACTGTTTTCTAGCGAACCTTGATCAACGAACACAACCCAGGAAGCATTTGAGGAATAATTGAGTTAAGAATAGGGGCAGAAAGCGTGGCAGAAGCAGGATAGAACGACGAAAGAAAGAAAGGGCGCGGAGACATAGCTAACCCTTGTGCATCACTTTCACGCAACCATGGTCGCCAAGAATGCGCCCACCCGCCGCGGTGGTCTAGTGGTTATGGCGCTCGACTGCTGACCCGAAGGTCGCGGGATCGCATTCCGGCCGCGGTGGCTGCATTTCGATGGAGGCGAAATGTTAGAGGCAGTGTACCTAGATTTAGGTGCACGTTAAAGAACTCCAGATGTTCAAAATTTCCAGAGCCTCCACTACGGCGTCCCTCATAATCATATCGTAGTTTTGGGACGTTAAACCCACAATTATTAAAGAATGCGCCAGATATATGGCTCCAGGAGAATTGGGTTATCGTCGCTGAGCAATAACCCCACTAAATGTGCACAAATATCCGCAAAAAACAAGAGACAGACTGGTTAAAGTAGAGCTGGGATGACCTAATGATCGTATCAATCCGGACCAACAGAATCATTACGCTCCATGCGTAATGCCTCACGATATCAAGTTTAAATGAATCACGCATTGTTTTGACCTGTCGCAATAAATGACTGATATTCGTCGCTCAGCTGACACTCCGGACGCCTCACGTACTGTCGTTCAAGGCAGACCATGACATCAGTCCGTGTGGGAATGAGTTCTCAAGCGGGAGACGGCTGTACGTGAGTGCACGGATTGCCATTCAGTGCTTATTCGAAATCTTTCTGACTTTTTGTTTCTGCATACTTGCTTTAACGTAGATGACTGTGGTAACCAGGTGGCAGCTCCTTCGAATAAAGCCAAGGAAAGAAAGAAGAACGAGAAGGACGCGATGAACAGGGGTGAACAGTAACATTGTGGCACTCTATCGATTCCGTCCTCGCCGATGTCCTTTTTCCTGCGGCAATCAATAAAGAGCGGTCTCTCTTTTTGTCCATCTGTACAGAGGCGTGCACACGCGAGGAGGGGCGGGAGGCAGCGCCCCCACCCCCCCCCCCGCACAGTCACCTAAGAGGCGCAAAATCTTCCCCAGACATTGACTTAGTAGGGGGGGGGGGGCTGCGATAACCTTCGCCTCCCCCCTCCCCCTCCCCTGATGGGGAACCCTGCGCATGCTGATGCATTCTGTACATGCGACGGCATGTCACTAGAAACGCAGGGGACGCCTTTCCTGGACAGCGACCATTATCTTTTCGTTTTCTCGGTCTCCGCGTAGTTCCTCTGTCTCACAAATGCATCCCACAGGTTCTCAAGAAACTGTAAATTAAATGTTTACGAAGTACTACATATTGTAAAAGGAAGTTAGTATACTTTCCCGAGCTGGCACATCGAGGAATACATTTCAGAAGTGCAGAAAATTTTCAATCTTGCATGTGTATCATATACATGCACACATACAAAGGCACGCACGAACATACATGAAGTAGGTTGATCCCGGGCCCGAAAAAATTTCTGGCTACGATACTGAGGAGGGAGACAGGAGAGGCTGCCTCGCGCACGTTTCAAAACTCCATTTTTGGCGTGGCTTACTCAGAAGTGTCAGAAAAATAATGAATATCTGTAGCAACATGTATACTGCCAATGAAATGTATGGAACGGTTTGGAATCAAACTAACGTTGGT
>NC_051180.1:208573758-208607600 GCF_013339695.2 Rhipicephalus sanguineus
AACGACTAGAAAGAATAAAAACAGGATTCAAGCAGAATCGAACCCAAGCATTCTGGTGGCAATCAGGTATTCTACCACAAAGCCACGCCAGGTCTACAAACTGGTTTGGAAAAACAGCCTTGCAGGCGTAATGTCGGTGCAACCTCAGTTGGGTGTGGTGCTGAGTATCTAATTTTACAAGAAAGCAATAAGCAATACATATGTAGTCCTACAATACAGGCGTCATATCAGATTAACGTCCGTAATTCCACTGTTGGCTCGCTTTTAGAACAGCCTAATAAGCATTACATTTGAATTCCCATGATCAGCAAGCTATATGAAGCTTTACCGACCTGGAGGAATACATTAACGAAAGTTACGTATGATATTCACATCATCGCAGCGTAAAGTGCACTTAGTCCGCCGGAACGACGCAGTGTCCTCTTAATTTCTTATGAGGCTGGGCGATGGACTCATGCTGACCGAGGATGATGACAGATTGATTGACAGCCGCTTTGTAGACAAGGGCTACGTAGGTCACATACGCCCAGGTAGCCTACGAATACGACAAGTGCCATCCACTGATGTTGTCTACGAAGCCATATCCAGGCCTAGCAGCCTCAGCGGGCTAAACCTCACCAACGCGATCGGTGACTACATATTCCGACATGTCGAGGGTCTATATACAGCCAATTGTCGACGAAATGACCGAGGCATCCACGATTTCTAACAGCTGTACTATAACTCATAGACACCTCGCCACCGCGATCGCGACCGGATCCGATTAACAAGTCATGACCAGCGTCTAGTGTCACTGTCACGGTGATGATGACTTGTTCAAGAACTGTTAGGAACCCCTTCCACACATGCACACGGGTTCGTGAAACGTGCGTGCTTTCTGCACGATGAGGGACAAGTATAAGCACTATACATATCGGCTTACACTTCTGTAGTTGGTAATACCCAGGTTGCCGTTGGCAGCGTTAACGAACTTTAAACAACTGGTTTATAACACATATGCGGATCTTCAGCTTATATGTGCGCGTATAAGAGAGAAGAAATAGTAGAGAAGGAAAGGCAGGGAGGTTAACCAGTAAAGGACACGGTTTGCTCCCTACACATGGGAACAGGGTGGGGGAGATTAAAGATGGACAGGAAAGAGAGAGAGATAAAGATAGAAAGATAGCACATGACACTGCACACACAGAATCAGTCGGTCACTCTTGCGTCGTACGCGACATTTCTGTGACAGCCGCTATAAAATTTATACAAATCTTTAGCATCATTTCGTAAAGTTTAAGTTACGCCACAGTCACCTTCCCGCCGCATGCTTCGCTATTATCGACTTCCACGGTACGTGGGATCTGCCGATTTTTTACTTAAGAAGCATGGCCATGGCGCCACAGTATCCTGCAAATGGTGAAGAGTATCCTGAAAAAAAAATTTGCAGTGGTTAGCTCGGCTATGCCAGGATATACGTAGCGTTAGCAAAGGTTCAGCTGTTATTCTTAGCTTTCCAGATTGTCTAGGATTATTAGCCTTCTCTGTTCATTCTGTACGCTGAACCGCTAATTGCCAGGCAGCTACTTCGGGATCCGATGAGATAAGCTTCTCGGCTCTTCTGTGCCGTTGAGCAGCATTTGCGCTCTCCTTCTCCATGGCGTTACCCAACTGCAAACGCCAGTCAGAGGCAGTGGCCCCAGCGCAGTGTCAGACGGCGACTGCACAGCGAAGGCGAATAGCTGCGCGCGCGACGGTGCCACTGTGTCTATGGCTACGACGTCACTCCTCTCGAATGCGGCGCAGACCAGCAGCGCGAGCGAGCGTGCAACGGTGGTGGAGTGTGCACGCGCGCCGGCACCAGCGTGTCTGCTGCGCCTACGACGTTATCCTCCCGAACGCGCAGACCAGCAGCGGCGGTCGGAGAGCGCGTGAGATGCCAGCTCCGGTGACCAAGCTGTGTGACATCACTGATCCTCGCGCATGCCAGCGGCTCATGACCCTCCACGCGAAATCGGCTCCAGCTAGGCAAGTGTAGCTAATGCTACAAAATGATTAGCTGCGTCAATCTTCATCTTTCATTAATAAATTAAGTATGCTCGATCAGTCGCTCCTCAGAGAATTACAATACACGAGTAGTGCAGAAATTTCAAATTGTATTGAGAATATTGCTTGCCTGAGCTAGTTGGTTTAATATGTACGAGGGTCTCCAACCAAACGCATGACAAGGACACAGGAGGAAAGATGAACACAGTTGCTAGTACAGTCTTCCTGGTCCTTGTGGTGCATTTGGCAGGAAACCCTGCTCACATTGAAACTGCACGATGCCATGCACGAATGCCGTGCACGAGTGGTGTATGTGCAGAGCAAGAGCAACTTACATGTTTGGCTGATACCTTTTGGCTTCAGTTGTGCTGCTTAATGCTCTCTTCTGAAGTTACTTCACCATAATTGTGTTAGTAAAACGAATGAAGGGGCCAGCGGAAGAAACGCCTTCGCAATCAGGGTGTACTGTAACAACTGAGTGGTTGATTGTGGGCCAATCCCAGAACACTGAAGACATAGTGGGCTCGAATCAAGCATTTGACAAAGCAATTCAGTTCTCGCGATTACATGAGTACAGCAAGGTCTGTCGAGTTAAGGAGGTATTCACATGACTCATCTGCAAGGGGCGCTAGTGTGGCAGCCACCACAGCTGTGGTTGTGCGTGGTTTCATCGTAGGACTACATCCAAGGTGCTTGGCTGCGCGTGTTGTTTTGATATCTTTTCTCATGGCATCAGACTGTCGTATGCTGGATCGCTGAACAACTACGGCTATGTTGGCCAGATGTAGGCACTCGCTGGCGCCGCCTGGAAGACGAGCTCAGTGAATATCTCCTATAAGTAACTTTTCTAACACGCTGGTTGTGAGGCCATCCAGAAAAGGTGTCTGTTTTTATAAATATCTCAGCCAATTGAAAGTGCTTCACTCACTAGAGAATAAGTGGTTCAAAAAGTCTAAATCAGCTGTTTTTCCTCCCCTTCTGCATATTGAATGAGATGGGGAATTTTTCTGAGGGCTCAATTATATGTTAGATACAACCAGATAAATTGAACAGACAATTAGGCCAGGGAAAGCACAGAGGACGTTAATTGTTGTCGTTTAACTGTACTGTACTAATTATGACATAAATTGAAATGAATTGAAGTGGACGAAAAACCGCCCTTTAGTCGGTGGGATTTGTAGGTTGTGGGTTCAGACTCCACTGACAGAAAGGGTGATTCCATTTCAATTAATTTCAATTTACGTCGTAATTAGCACACTACAGCTAAAAGACAACAATTAACGACCTTTATGCTTATAATATTAATTGTTGGAGTTTTACGTCCCAAAACCACGATATGATTATGAGGGACGACGTCCTTTATGCATTATTTGGCCTAATTGTCTGTTTGATTAATTCCTTTTTCATATTATAATTCATATGCTCTCCTATCACTTTCCTTCTTATGTTTATAGTCACCTTTCTCTACCCTCAGTTTAGGAACCTGGGTTTAGGTTTAGGAAAAACTGGATGCTGAGGTTTATTTGATAATGGTTCATGCACATTTATTCTTCATTAGCATTCCTTATCTCAAATGCTAAGACTGGATCCTACATGAATAGATAACTGTGCCTCAGCCTTTTGAATGTGATCACCAGAAAGTAGATTACTCAATCAAAAACAAATTGTATGGGACTAATAAATCAAAGGTTATAGTGGCAAAGATTAATTGTTAATTGATTTTAAAAAAGCACATGGTTGCCAGTACGAATCAGACTACACTGCTTCAGTTCTTCTGTTCAAAGCAATAAACACTCCGTCTGAAGCTTCAAGTGAGTATCCACTGCACCTAAATGATTAAGATGCCATATCTGAATGTTGTCGCAACAGGTAGCAGACAGAAGGAAGTTTTTTGATGTTTAGTGAGACAAGGAAACAATCGAAGGTAGCTGTTATAGATGAATACCCAGAAAAGTTCATTTAAAGGGGTACTGACAAACGAAAATTTTGTTGCTTTTTCCATCAAATGAAAGGCCAAGCCCTCAAGAGCCTAGGAAATGTATTGCTAGGTGTGAGTGCACCCTGAAAGAGTAATTACAGTATGTTTTTAAAAGCTAGTTTCGGATCCTACTGTACCTGATGTCACAACACAGTACGAGCTTCTCGTCACGTGCAAGTTATCGTGACGTTTCCACAGACGCTCCGCATTGTAGCTCCATTTGGTGACATACAAGCAGCCATTTTGAACGTTTTGATGGCGGAAAATAGGCCATTTCGGAAGTTTTGGTACCTGACATCATCACAGCTAGCCAGACTGCTGCGTGAAATCACCAGAATTAGTACTGTAGCTTGACGTCAAGCTAGTGTCGATGTCGGTACGTGCGCCATGGGAAAAATTGACTTTAATATCAAAATAAAATATCAGCACTTGCTGAGCGTCACACTTGCGCAAAGCTGTCCTCTGTATGAAGGAGATCTGTATGGCAGATTAGACTCTCCTTCGAAAAATGGTGTCAGTACCCCTTTAAAGCAACAAATCAGGTAGTCGTCACAGAAAGTATAAGTAGCGATTTCATCATCAGAAGTTTCTTTCTGAACAAGAAAAAGCTAGTACACAGAGTCGTAACTGGCAGTTGGTGCATCAGCCATGTCTTGCAGGTTTCCCTTCTCCTTAATCTTGGCCTGGAGCAGAGTATGCACTGCTACACCTATCCGTACATCCATCTGTGTTGTCTCTTGCTTGAGGCGGCTCAGTGCTTTGCGAATGTTCACCAAGGGAGCTGGAAAGAACAAATGCAATACACTCGTGAGCACACAGTTACTATATCACAGGAAGACAAAGGGCAGCTGGAGGACAGTCATAATCATCATCAGTCTGACTACGCCCACTGTAGGGCAAATAATAATAATAATAATCGTTGGGGTTTAACGTCCCAAAACACTGCAGGGCAAAGACCTCTCCCATGTTTTGCCAATATACCCATCCTGTGCCTGATGCGGCCACATTATCCCTGCGAACTTCTTAATCTCATCTGCCCACCTAACTCTCTGCCTCCCCCTCGCGTGCTTGCCTTCTCTTGGAATCCGGTCTGTTACTCTTAATGACCAGCGGTTATCTTGCTTACGCGCTACATGCCTTGCCCATTTCTTCTTTTGATTTCGACTAAGATGTCCAGGAGGGACAGTAACCTTCATTAATTATTCTACACACCGTTCAACAGCTGAACGATAAGGCTGTCTGCTTTAGAAACTAGGCTTGAACGTCCCTGTTCAGAAGGCTCAACAGTTGCACCGATGAAAGAAATAGTCAAGCGCTGCAGTGTGTGATCTAGTTAACGAAGTGCAAGCAAATTAAATGGTCCTGTCAAAAGCTATGGTGCATGCGTGATCCTACAGTGGCCTGCATCCACAAACTTCAGTATTTTCCCATCATCCACTTGCATTGGAGCTAATTTCTCAGCATTTCTTTTTATTCTCACAGCGGCTATTTTTTTTTCCCCGTTCCATCTTTTCTTGCTGGGCACAAAATTTTTCAGATGTGGTTTTGCATGCTCTGCATTTGTGAAAAAAATATCACTGGCCGGTTGTGTGGCCCCTTCGAGAAGAAGAGCACACAATGTCTTGTTTCAATCATCAGCTGTTTTAGTGACATACCAATGTAATAGTATTTTTCAGACAGGACTGTCAATGCGAGGTCTAGATACACTAGGCTTGCCTACTGAGGGTTCAAAAGTGCTTCCACTAGGGCTAGTTGGTAGGCTTGCCTATTTGCAATACTCAAACATAGTGAGAGACCATTACTGAGGATACAAGTAAGCCACTGTTCATTATTATTGCCGGCTATGCGTACCAAAAGTGCTGTATTACATGTGGTTCTCCAGTGTAATTTTCTTTTTTTGCTCTGAAGTCTACCAATAGAACAAAATACTATACAAACTAGGAAACTCACTTCCATCGGTCATGCTTGAGCCTCTCTCTTCCATTTCTTGTTTAATTTGCTCCAGCTCTTCTGTAATCTGCAACAAACGGTGGAATGAACAAATAGGCAAACTGCAACAACACTGTGCTGTTAGTTATATCATCAAATGCCACATCAAACCAGTGGTAGCCGATTGCTCAATACTCCGATACAGAAAAAAAAAGAACGGCATGAAAGAATTGTGATTCACCATTTTTGTAGCTAACTGTGGTGACCATGTATGCATGCTTAGCTTGTTTCTTGTTCCCTAAAACTGTAGATTTGACACCTTTTATAGCTTTTGAAGGAACAGAAGAATCCTTATACAAGTATTGATGGAGTGTGCAGGACAGCAGCCTCAGGTTCTCTGTGTTCAGGGAATGTTTGTGGATGTTCAAGTGTGAAAAAAAAAGGTCTTACATATATGACAGACATGACAATCACATAATGATGGCGTAAATGTCATCCCATTACGACACATTAGTGATCTCTGATAACCAAGGTCTAGAAGACCGTTTCTGAAGTTAGTCTGACATTTTTGGTTGTATTTTGTAGAGCAAAAATTACATTATAAACACCTTTACCACTATAGTGGAACACGAATGCTACATTGAACCCGCATACAACGAATTACTGTGTATACTGAACAATCGTAAACTCCCAATGAACATATTTTCAATAGATAAAGTACTTCATATATAGAATTGCCTATATACAGTTAAAACTCTATCAAACAAAACTCTATTTTACGAATGTCCCGATCTAACGAAGAAATTTCGATTCCCCGGCAGGAACCCATAGGGTTCAATGTTGCCATCAACTCGAATTAAAGAAGCTTTCATAGCATTGAATACAATTTAATGAAGTTTTTCCGGAAATAAATGAGCAAAAATGCAGCGATTTCTTTCCAATTTTCACATATATGGCTTTTCTTCGTACGTGCACTGTAACGCTATCACATTGAAACATGTAGCTGCCCTAGTCATGACACTAGTTTTATTTTGACGAGGCTGCACGCCACAGTCGGTAGCAGTTTTACATACCAAATGGCGCAAAGCGGTAGTGGTTTCTTGTCCCTGCAAGTACTCCCAAAGGAACACGGTGGTTCCTTTCGTTATTTAAGGGTTTATGCGACAGATGGCACTGATAGCCTCCTTGAAACTTTGTTGCTCTGCCTGCTCGCACATTAATTGCATTCGTTGTTCCTGTCTTTTTAATATCAGCAGCTTTTCCTAGCCTCACGTGACCGTCTACCTCGCCTGTATCGCCTAGACATGGGAGGAATTCATGCTCGGGCTGCCCTTGTCGGCTTTTCACACATGCAGGCATGTATTAGCGGCAAATAAAATTCCGCCGTAGCTTTCGGGTGACGCTACATTACAATTTTAGATTTTAAAGAACCGAAAAATCCCTTCCTCAATTTTACGCACTTCCCGATTTAACAAAATAATTCAAGCACCTTCATCACTCCGTTAAATCGAGTTTCAACTGTACTATATAACTTCTTCTATGATTCCGTTCCGATTCGAGATGTCAGGGTTCGACTGTATATAAACACAATACCATTGCACAACTTCCCCAAGCACAGAGCGAGAAACTTATTGTCTGCTCTGGTGTTCAGTGGCAATTGACCAATGTAATGCTTCAGATAGGAAACCAAAGAGCATTCAGGAAGCTTGAATGAATGAAGATATTGCCATCTAATGTGCATAGGCGTACACACAAGTGGGGCAGGTGGCGGGAGGGGGGGGGGTGGCCACCCCCGTCCCTAATCATCTCAAGGGGGATGCCAGTTGTGCCTCATACTTTATTCAGACAGTTATGGCTACACACGTTTTTTGATGATAATGGTAACCAAGGACCCCTGATGTTGCTTTCAGAGATCTGTTTACTTTCCATTTTTAAAGGGGTCATGAAGCACCCCTTGGGCTTTATGAAAAAACTAGGGGCGTGCGAATATTCAAAATTTCGAATATTTTTCGAATAGTGTTTGCTATTCGATTCGATTCGCACTGGAATTTTTATATTTGAACTATTCGAACTTCCCAAAAACAAATGCAGTCAACGTCCGACTAAAAGTGCCCCTTCAAATTTTAATATGCTTCACCTCATTACACTCTCGTATTGCGGCAAAGCTGCCTTTCAAGCTCCGTTACGGTTGAACATAGCCAAGACACAACGTCCGATTAGAAGTGGTCCCTAGATTTTCAATATGCTTCACCTCATCACACCCCCGCATGGCGGCAAAGTTGCCTTTCAAGCTCCGCTACAGTCGCAAGTGTATTAACTCAAGAAAATGCTGGTTCCAACATGGAGATGAAAGATGTGGCAGAGGTGGGGGCTCAGTAATGCTGTTCTGGACCTGAAATTTGGGCAGGAAGTCCGACAAATTGGAAGCCGAAGCTTTTTAGCATCCAAAATTTCAGATGTTCTTATATATCGACGTCTACGAGGCAGATTTGGAACTCCGGACTTGAAGGGAGCACACCCTTGTCTGCAACATCAGTTGGGCTTCCACAGAAGTTGAAAGAGGAGAGGCTGAGGAAATGGCATCTTTGCCTATCACGTGTAAAGTGTTGTCGGCAACACATTGGTTGCACCAAATCATGTACATAAATACAATTCGGCCTCTACATTGCGCTTCAACCTAGCGAAAAGAAACACTTTCATGTTGCTATCTCATAAGAATATGCTTAGGAATCCTCTCCAACTTTTTTTTCTGCAATTTCGCTTCGAAGTATTCGAAATATATTCGAGAAATATTCGAAAAATATTCGATTCGATTCGCACTCACACATCAATATTCGAATTCGCTTCGCACCCAAAATTTTGCTATTCGCACAGCTCTACAAAAAACACATCCTGTGGAAAGCTGACATGGCTATGAACTGCTCAGCCAAATATTGCAGTTGTGCGCCCCACGTAAAGGCTACAAGCGGAACGCGAAGTTGCTGTTTTCTCAGGCGCCCTCTTTTCAAACAGAGGCCGGTTCTCACTTTCGTCAGTGGGCGGGACGTCTGCCCGTTGACGTCGCGATCTGCCTGTTTACGTCACAAAAGACATAGCATCCTCATTGGCTAATAGCCGACATAAATCGAGAGCGGCGTTCGGATCAGATGCGCTTCTTGCCACGGGGTGCCGCCACTTGCTGGCGCCGCACTCTTCAGTACACGGTAGCCGCACTCGCGCACGCGAATCACAGCGGGAGAGCGATCGTGTTTCATGATGCGCGCTGACGTAACTTCTTTCCCCTGTGCCAACCCTCCCTGTGTAGCTTCCAGTGTGCTCATCGGCACGAGAACAGAGAGAAAGCGCTGAGAGCGTGCACCGAATACCCGTAACTCCGCTCATTCTTGATGGATTCGAGAAATTTTTGCGGCAATCGATTCGGGAGGCAGTAAACTCCGACACGGAGGTAATTAGATCATTACTTGGAAAAGTGGTTCATGACCCCTTTAACCCCAAAAAGCAGGGGACCAATGGCAGGTCCTTGAGAGAAGCACGTCATCGCTTCATTTTCATTTTTGCATTTATTGCGGAGCTCGTTATCTGTTGAACTCAACCAATGAGAACAAAGGAGGAGGGAGAGGCACTGCGGTAAAACTTGCACCACCCCCTCCTCTAAATGAGAACTCTGTGCATGCCTATGAGTGGAACCTCATTATATTCAAATTTCAAGAGCGGGCAGCTGGGGGCCCCAACAGGTCCCCTCCTGGCTAGTCCCTCAGGACCTCAATAAAGTACTTTGTCTGTCTGTCAAGAGCAATGCTGATGGCTAAATACTAACCTGTGCAAGTGTACGTGAGCGGTCTGTGATGCCCCCACTGACAGTGCGGTAGTGTTCACGCGTGCGTGCCAGGGCCTCTTGCACCGACCGGTACTGGGCCAAGGGTGCTTCCAGCTGCGCGTTCAGGTATTTTTCACGGCTCGCCAGCTTGTCCAGAACCGAGCCAAGACCAGCCGACAGCCTCTCGAGCTGAGCCCGAGTCACATGCAGGCCCTCATCAAGCTCGCGACGTTGCTGGTGGATCAGTTCCAGATGGCCACGCCAGTCCTGCACGCCATATATCAGCAAGAAATGCATCAAGACTGATATATAAGAGTCTCGGCAAGTCGTGCCTGTCATACACACTACCAAAAAAGAATGCACGAATCAGGAAAATGTAGCATCCAATAATGCTTGTGGTAGCACTCCAAACAAAACAAAACATAAAACGCAGATCTATGCAGAACACACAGCACAGTGCAGTCACAGTGAAACTGAAGGAGCGGCCTTTCTAGTGCCCGTTGTAAACTCTCTTGGGCAACTACTACAAGTACATTTGCAAGGTACCCACTAGGCCATAAATCATCATTATTTTGCGGATTAGGGAATTATTCACTATGCCATCAGTCATCATTCTGCAAAGAAGTGACGTGCCTGCTACACATTTGTAAGGCATTATGTGCATTTTTTGATGCTATGGCTGATGACGAAGAATTATGGCTGAGCCCTTTGTAATGGGTAGGGATCTACCACCCACTCATTACGCAATTTGCGTTGTATGACACCTGGTGTTACTTTACTCTTCTGCCATGGTATATTACATCTGTTCATACAAGTCCTTGCCCAACATATATACCTCTATGGGGTCTTTTTGCGAAGGAGTTTCAAGCACCGGCATGGCTCTGCGGCAAAATACTCAACTGCCACGCAGAGGGCCTGGGGTTCGAATCCCGCTTGATCCTGTAATTTTTTCTCATTGTTCACGATAACAGCTACAGAGAACGGCGACGGCGGACAACTATGCCACCTAAATCAGCTGCTGTGATCTCATAACAGCTTTCGCTGTAAAATCTGCTCTCACATCACACCTCATTTCAAACTGAAAAGAAAGTGAAGGCAACTATTGAAAACCTTGAGAACCCCAGGTGTAGGGATATCTATTGATAAAACATCTGACTGACCTTGGCATCGGGTTGGATAGTAACCCTAAGCTGCGGTAAGACCCTTTCCACTTCCAGCTTCCACTCGGCACTATCCACCGTTGACTGCAGAATGTCCTCAGGCTTGTTCAACTGAGATGACCCACCCTGTACAGTTGCACAAAACACAGCATGTGTAGGAAAGCCGCAGAACACCGAAACGTAAAAACATGGTTGTGCAATGCGACACTTGCACACAGCTGGGCTAGACGGTGAATGTGTAGTGTAGCGGGGATGTGAACTGCACTGGATGGTTGTGTACATGTGTCTATTACGGAAGTGATAGTGGCAGTTCTGTCATTACGGTGAGGTGGTTACTTGCCACAATGGTGGCATATGTTAGAGTTAGTCCACTAAGCTTAAATTGTTTAATCACGTTATTGACATCAGTGGTGTTAGCCAAAGTGTGACAACACAGCTACTGATTGACAGGTATCAGGAATTTTGCCTACTTCGAAAGATGGACTAATGAATGGTTCAAGCACCCCGTGTTTACCTTCTTTGTAAGCACATCAGTTTGTGCGACTGCATGAATGTTATTCAAGGTAAGCTTTATCAATCAGAGTGAAGGCAGTCATGAGGCTAATGTGTTTGTCTATCAAAAAATAGTACGTATACCGTAAAGTACCGTGGAAGCACCCTGTATTAACATTTCTGAAACTTCAGAATTCTCAAAATTATATGTTAAGCGCCCACCCTTCCAAAGTGCCAACATCAGCCGATATATTGAGCCCATTGCTGCCGTTACAGCAATCCGCTAGCCATGTAATGCGCTCCTACACCGTCGCCAGGAAGATTGAAGTCGTTGAGTTGCACTGTGCCTCTAGAAAGAACATGAGCTGTACCTCTCGGCATTTCAACATACACAGAAAAAGAATTCATGAGTGGGACTCCAGGTGTGACACACTAAAGCACCGCAACTACGGCAAGGAGATGAAGCACAAGCTTACGGATGGCAAGCCCGTCTTCAATGAAGAGCTGGACGGTGCCGTTCACCGAGTCCGTCGTTCACTTAGTTGGACGAGTCATTTGCTGGGTTTGGTGACGATGAGTAGGCATTAGCGTACTCCATCATTTAAAATTTCAAGATAAACATGGTTTCTTTGGTTATGTGGCCACCGTAGCCCTGCCTCAGCCTTTTTGATGGCCACCATCTTGGTTTTCGCTGCTTTAACCAAAAAAGTGAACATATCTAGATAAACCCAATATTCAGCAAAAGTGGGGTGGGCGCTTCTGCGGTGCTTTATAGTATGTCAATCTGTTTATTACGCCATGAGCACATTTAACATAAAAAATATTTAATGGGCACACTTTTCTGCAAGAGTGAAGGGGTTGCATTCACTACCCTGTGGTAGAACTATGCATGCAAATGGTCATCCTTACTTAAAGATGCATAAAATTTCCTCAGGTGACACCTCTTCAGGCAGCAAAATGGGTCAGTCATGATGTAGTTCAGCGCAAAAAACAGGCAACAGACGAGCGAGAGGACAAGGACATGCGCTGTGTCCTTGTCCTCTCGCTCGTCTGTTGCCTGTTTTTTGCGCTGAACTACATCATGACTGACTCGTTCCAACTCGCCCAACAAGCAACATAGCAAAATGGGTTTTTGGTTGCAGGCACACACCAGCACAAATGACAAGGCTGTGAGCTTCTGCAAAGTGGCTAAAGTCATGCTCAATTGCTTTCTCCTCTTGCTCTCTCTTTCTTTGTTCACTAGCTGCATTACTATACTTTTTGGCAACTTGCAAAGTAGCCTTGCTTTCTGAATTAGTTGACAAACTAAACATGACATGTTACTACAGGTATATTCTTTTAGCATATACTAAGTGCACATATTGTTGCCTATGGGCCCAAAAATCACTAAAACAGTGCACACAATTTAAAAGAATGAACGATCAGGGTGAAACTAAGTTTATGATCAAAGCGTAGGTTAGATACAAATCTACCAAGACCTGATCATGCAACAACTGTTAGTGTGTTCATGTCCTACAGCAAATTAACTTCGTAACAAATGTTCGACGAGTTACTACTATGTATATATATACAGCAGCAATTGTGTTTCGTGTTTGAGTGTTACTCTGCCATTCTACATATGGTCTGTCCTTTCAAAAGGAATGTTATTTTTTTCATGAAGTTCCTGATATTTTTCAGCAATATAATGGCACGAAAAAAATTACTGTAATCTCACCAAGCGGCCAGCCGATAGCGTTCGCAAACCATCCAGGTCCATCACTGGACCATCGTCATCGTCCTCGTCATCCGCGGCTTGCTCCTAAAGAACACAACAGGGTCAGATGGATAAAACACCACTTTGTGCAAAAATCACAGCATTTGCAGGAATACAATACTAAATTGTAATCAGTCATGAGCCCTATGACTACTCATATCAATACTTCTAACGACCACGCCCCTAACAATAATGATGTGGAGTTACAGAACCAAATACAGTAGACTCTCGTTAAACGGAACCTGAAGGGACCAAGAAAATGTGTTCCATTTAACAGGAGTTCCGTTTACTGAGAGATGAACAGGAGTGCAGAATCCAAGTATGAAACCAATTATATTAGATGCAGTTGTTCCGTTTAAGCAGCAGTTCCGTTTAACAGATTTCCATTTACTGAGAGTCTACTTAATGTGTAGCAGCGTATTCTATATTGTAAGGAGAGAGACACAATACAAAATCAGAGGAGGCCACAGACCTTATGTTACCAACAAAGCGTGAGTCGATAATGATGAGATGAGAAGGCGCAAATAAAGAAAATACTACAGAAAAAAAAAATTGGCAGATACCACGCACTGTGAGAACCAATGCTCTGTGAAGTATTTTGCAGGTACCTCGCAACCTAGCATCGTTAGAGCTTCTTAAAGGTAGAGAAATTAATGTGTGCAGAGAAAGCAAGTGTTCATGATGAGAGCCTGTATGTGGCGACAGAAGCAAGTAGTGATGCAGAACTATCGATGGTACTATCGATACTATCGATAGTTGAATCACTATCGAACTATCGATAGTGAAAAATACTATCGATAGCGCTATCGATAGTGAAAAATTCGATTCGATTATACTACCGATAGTATAAAATCATCAGCGCCGACTCACTGCAGAATAATCTTGGTTCCCCGCGCGCGTGGTATATAGTGGAGCCGGAGGAGCAGGCTGAAGGGCAAGAAAGTTGACATGATTGTGTTCTTCACCCGAGTGCTTTGCTGACACATGATCATAAAGTCATACTGTTCAGCTGTAGCGAAAAGGAAGCCTTTACATGTGATGGGACTGTGCGGCTTCAAATTTATATTGCATTTTATGATTTCAAAATAAAAAAAATATCAAGAAGGTAAGGTGTAAATGGTTGCTTTTGGATAAGAATTCATTTATGGATATATTCCGCCATTTTCACTGCGGAAACAATTAATTTCTCTGCCAAAATTGCTCATAAATTAAGTGAAGCTGGTAGTAGGCTATCGCAAATATTTTGGCAGTATGGCCGGCCAGCAACCGCATCGATATTCACACCACTATCGAGAGTATTGTCACGTGGTTGTGACGGTGAAGAATGCTGCAGCAAGACTGGGAAATACGGAGCACTTTGTTTGGGCGAACTTGTGCTCAGAATATCAAAGCTCAAAATACAGGCGATACATGCTGCGCACTGAATGATAGTGGCGGGAGCAGTCGTCAGCCGTTCAGTAATCTGATCATCGGTGGAACGCGTCGTCTTTTATATATCAGTCGTCAAACCTTCCAGCGTTATCACTGGTGTTCGCGTAAGCTCTCGAATAAACTTGACTATTCGCGTCCAGTGTATAATCTTAACAGAATGATCTCAAACAATTGTGAAGCTTCCCAAACATTACGTTGCGCTCTGCGTCAAACGTTGCTAACAGTCTTTGTGGGTGAAACCCGAATACGTCAAAACAAAGCAATAAACACGCGTGGCAGTAATATCGCTATAGTAACATTAACGATGGTACTATCGGTTGCACTATCGATAGTTTGTTTACACTATCGATAGTTTCAAAAAAACTATCGATACTATCGATAGTCAATTTACCAATAGTTCTGCATCACTAGAAGCAAGTCAACAACGATGATGATGGCATGGGGGTGACGGCATGCTAGGAGTTGTGTTTTGACTCTAATGAGAGAATGTCGCAATTTATTCTTTTACAACCTGAGCCACACCTGAAGGCGATCTACTATGGCACAGTGCCTTGGTAGAGTTAGCTGCTATGAGGCCAAGGACTAGGGAATGTGGGCTGATTTCGAAGACAATGCATCCTAGCACAGTGTCTCAAAGCATTAGCTGCCGTGAAACAAGAATGGTAGAAAGTGACATGCTCCAACTCGTGTCATGTGAGAAGGACTGTGATAAGTTTGTGGCCAAGTAGAAAATGGCGGCCGCGTGTGTGCTCTCGCTCATGCAACATGGCGTGATACAAGTGGCAGCTGTGTCAGAGCTGGTTTTAATTGACCCGAGAGGGATTCATTTGATCACAGCCTAGTGGCCAGAATGCTGTGCTGCCTCGCTGGGACACATAGGTTCAACCCCATTACCAACAAGTGTTGAAGATTGGGCGAGTTGGTTCGTCGTACTTGAACTGGTATAGCGCATTACGGGGAAGAAGAAATGGCCTAGCAGACCGACACAAGAGGACAGAGCGCTAACTTCCAACTGAGCTTTATTGTCAAAATGCATCAAATATGTAGACTTGCGCAAGCATACAAAAACACCCTAACGCAACGCCAAGATTAGACACACCATCGCACCGTCACACACCACAGATTCATAGATGGTTTCCCTGATAAAGAAAGGCCACTTCATGTTCAGATAAAGCAAAGGAAAGGGCGCTGATACATATGATGCCAGCTCTGGCTATACAATGCGCTTCTATTATTTCTCGAGTGATTTGTGACGGGTGCTTTTTTAACACTTCACATTGATCAAACATAGGGGAACATCCACAATCGCTGCAGTGAATTCCAATATGGCCCTGGATTGCTTTGTGAACATTATAATGGTGCTCTTTTAGCCTTTCATCAAGGCAGCGTCCCGTTTGGCCGATATACCTCTTACCACATGCGAGTGGTATCGAGTAAACAACCCCCACTTCACATGGCACAAACCGAGTTTTGTGCTTGGTTGAGGAAACAGTGGCACGTGATTTGAGGGGATTGACTGCTTTGCAAAGCCTCTGTAACTTATCCGGCGCCGAAAACACCACTTTCACGCTGGTCAAGCATGCTCAGCATGCTTGACGAAAATATTGTCGCCAAAGTATGTTGGTACGTAGACGACTTTTTGATTTTCGTTGACTGCAGCGACGCTGCCTGCCAGCACCTAACCGACGGTATTCTAATGACTTTTAAAGAATGTTTCAAACCGCTTTTATTGACGCATGAGATGCCGATTGACAACAGTTTACACTTTTTAGATTTGAATTTGATGCTTTCACCTCCCCATGCATGCTGGCTATATGAACCTAGAACTGGAAAGCCTCTTTTACCCTATGACTCTTCCCATTCCAAGTTAGTTAAACGAAGCATCACAAATCTTTGTCTCATCAATCCCCTCAGGAAATCATGTCATCATGTCATGCAGCACAGCTTTCCAGCTCAAGCTGAAAGGCTTTTGAGTGCAGGGTACCCAGTTATCCTACTGGTATCTATAGCTGAAAAGCTATTAAAACAGATAAAGAAAGACTGCAACTCCGAGGCTCAGCCGCAATCTAACGACCGAAAAAGGCCCGTAGTTTTACCCTACGTGCATGACATTTCCCACCGACCAAAAAAGATAGGGGAGAAAGTCAGCGTGAAAGTGGTGTTTTCGGTGCCGGATAAGTTACAGCGGCTTTGCAAAGCAGTCAATCCCCTCAAATCACATGCCACTGTTTGCTCAACCAAGCACAAAACTCAGTTTGTGCCATGTGAAGTGGGGGTTGTTTACTCGATACCACTCGCATGTGGTAAGAGTTATATCGGCCAAACGGGACGCTGCCTTAATGAAAGGCTAAAAGAGCACCATTATAATGTTCACAAAGCAATCCAGGGCCATATTGGAATTCACTGCAGCGATTGTGGATGTTCCCCTATGTTTGATCAATGTGAAGTGTTAAAAAAGCACCCGTCACAAATCACTCGAGAAATAATAGAAGCGCATTGTATAGCAGAGCTGGCATCACATGTATCAGTGCCCCTTCCTTGGCTTTATCTGAACATGAAGTGGCCTTTCTTAATCAAGGAAACCGTCTATGAATCTGTGGTGTGTCACGGTGCGATGGTGTGTCTAATCTTGGCGTTGCGTTAGGGTGTTTTTGTATGCTTGCGCAAGTCTACATATTTGATGCATTTTGACAATAAAGCTCAGTTGGAAGTTAGCACTCTGTCCTCTTGTGTCGGTCTGCTAGGCAGTTTCTTCTTCCCCGTAATGCGCTATACCAGCCCCATTATCAAAGTCTTTAGGATTCTTTTTGTTAGAAAAGCCGTAAACAAGGTGAAACAGGAGCGTGACGGACTACCGCAAAGTGCTTGGGATGTGCCAAAGAATGCTTCGTGCTGAAAATGCAAAAATCGGAAAGATATTTTAAATTAGGTCTTCACTAGGATTTTCTCTTTATACCTAGCTGTGCTGGATACTCTTGCTTTAATAAATGCTCCAAGAATATGCTTGTTACCATCAAACTTAAACACTAAAGAAAAGTATTGAGTTGATGTGAAGCTTCAAACTACCATTCTAGAAACCTCGCAATATTTGTCATATGCAAAGAAAATGCTTAGTTGGGGAGAAAATCGAGCTTCAAGGGTCCACATACGCATAGCACGGTCCAACTGCCCGCACCTGAGCAAAAAGTTGTTACGTCACATAAGACGCCACCACCATCTACTGCACAACAGCCAGCATTACAATTTTTCGCACAAAAGGCAAAGGTGTGGCCAGAAAATGAGACAACATCGCATGGACGTGGAAGTTTCTTGTACTTGTGGTTACAGCGAGTTCCACGAGTAAGCAAAGCCAGTGGAGTACTAACGAAGGTTCTCCGACTACCAACATCGTTGTCAAGTGATGAAGTAAAAAACATGGTGGCTATGACAGGTTTCCAGCTCCTGTTTTAGTGAATCTGGCTCTTGCAGTACCCAACAGCACAGCCTTTGAAACTGGCGGCTGTTTCTCAGAGAAAACCGTTGCCGAGATGCAAAATTTAGCACCACATAGGGTAGCAACAAAAGGTTCCCTTTTTTCCAAGAGTCAAATAGAAATGCGCAAGAAGAATTTTGTCTTATGATGCAGTACAGTGATCTTTCTTATGGCAAGTGGTTGGGTACTAGTGCCGAAATAAAACTGATGAACAGCTATGACATTACACTGGTGCTAGAATGTTCCGCTGGAGTTCGAAGTGGTGTCACACATTTGCTTTAAGTTCTTTCTTACTAAATCACTGTTGTCAATAATACTGATGTTTCAGTCACTCTTAAGCACTATATTGGTGTAACCAAAATTCCAAGAAGACAGCAGTTCACAGGAACATTAATGTCCCTATAGCAGCTTTGAATTTTTCTTTTTTAACTGTAAAAATAAACGGAAAGCTACTATAATATGTAAAAAAACTGCAGCTAGATGTGGTCTCACAGTAATATATAAGGTGGCAAAATTGTTCCTAAGAGCACACAGCACAGAAGAAAATGTTCATTTTTATCACTTGAAAACAGGAAGGAAAGAGAGAGAACGAGAGAAAGAGGTGAGCACGCACCTCCATCATCTCCTCTTCAATTTTCTCCAGTGTCACCTCAGCAGCATCATCGACCAACGTTTCTTCCTCGAGCTGTTCTTCCGGTGGCAAAAGCCTTGAACATCAGAAACGTTAATATGTGAGGTGGAATGTCTCGTCTTGTCCTCCATGTTCCTGGATGTTTCACTGTATGATAGCAACCTGTTGAGGTCACTGCAAAGCTGTCTCGAATGAGAGGATTTCTTACACTTGAGGACATCAGTGCAACTCATGGTAACGCCTTCAGTGTGCAAAAAACATGCACGCATGCACTCGCACATTTGGTTGGCAGGGAGAGAGCATGGCACCTTAGTCAAAATGGAGAAGAAATGGGCAGGGCATGTAGCAAGAAGGCAATATAACCACTGGTCAATAAGAGTAACAGACTAGATTCCAAGAGAAGGCAAGCAAGCGTGTGAGGGGAAAGCAGAAAGTGAGGCGGCAGATGAGATTGTTATGTTGTTTGGGGGTCGTACGGGTATTGTACGACTGCGTTACGATGAGACCAGCACGGAGCCGCGAGTGACACACCGCTATGAGAGAGAACGAACCGCTGGCTAGGCTCGGCTTGCCTAGCCTATTTTATTATACCGAAACATGGGTAGGGCGTGCTAGCAACTATACATAACAGGGATTAAGAAGTCTGAGGGGATAACATGACTCCAGCAAGCAAAGGACTGGGTTAATTGGAGAAACATTAGAGAGACCTTTGCACTGCAGTAGGCATAGGCAGGCTGATGATGATGATAATGATGAGAGCCCACTTGTGTGAGAAAAGAGGGAGGGAGGGGGTCCTTCCTTGTGTGTTAGTGTATGTGCATGTGTTGTACATGTATACATACGCACTCTGAAACTGTTACCAAGATCGAATTATTAACTAGGCTACCTACAATTTCTAAAATGTTATTGTTTGAAGGAAAGCAACTGTGCACACCTATACCAAGCAGATGGCAAGACATCATGCAAAAAAAGGGATCAGTACAATGCCAAATAAACAGTCTTGTCACTTGCAGTGCTTATTAGATTATGGGAAAAATGTATGTACTAAACAAGAGTTCACTCTGAGGGCTGTTGGGCTCAGGCAAGTGGAGGAATGTTGGTAAAAGACTTGGCTAAATTACATAATAGTCAAGAAATGACACAGACAGTAGTGGTTCAGCTTTAGGATGGGATCTGCTTCATTATATTTAATTCACACTTTGTATGTCAGAACATCAAGTCAAATTCTAAAAAAAAGAAACAGAAGCAATAGAAAAACATGTTAATGATTGAAGAGCAGTAATTCAGGCTAATGAAAAACCGTTCTACAGCTTGCAAAGCGACAATCACAAAGACGTCGGTGTAAGAAAATAGTTTCCTGCATTTATAACGCGAATATTTATGATGTCAGTATTCAAAAATGCTGGAAGGAAGGAAATAATGAACAGAGGCATAGCTTGAAAACGAAAAGCAGAAGTCTGAATTCTGGTATGAGTAACAACATGCAGCCATATAAAACTCACATACGTTTTCTTTTCTTTGGCATTGTTTCTCTTGCGGTACACATGCATAATGCTTGACCCACATATCAATCTCTTCTACTTTGTTGATCAATTTTTAGCGTCAAATATGAAATAAACAATAAGTGAAACAGTGAACAAGTGAAAAAAAGGTTGCCCTCGTCTGGTGAGCTCATGTTTGCTCTATATGTGAGTGCAAATACATTTTTTAAGCTACTATGAGAAGAGAAAAAGTACAATATCTATGTGAGCAAAAGTGTAAAACAATGCATTTGCGACTAACAGGCAATAAAGTGCAACTGCTTCAACTCACATGCATAAGAAGTGCAGCTGTACAGGTGGTGCTGTAATGTGCAGCTCGTAAATAAATGGTGGTTTCTGCAAATATGGAAACAAAATATTGTACAAGGGATGCACTGAGTGCTACCGGCCAAAGAATATATTTTTACAGTGTGCTTAAAGAGTGAACAAGAGAAAAATTTATTTGTTTCCGGTTCCCTTGCACTGCCTTCTAGCTACACAAAAGATTACCACAGAAACAACTGAATTATGACAACTCATAGCAACAACTCAGAGCAGCAAGCTATAAAAAGAACCAGCTGCAAAAGTAAAATGGACAGAAAGGTAACATTGTTAGTGGCAGCAATGAGCTTGCTGTTTTTGTAGCCGTTAACTTTGCAACAGCGAACCTGCAGGAGAGTTGAACGGTTTCCACGCGACAGTGGCAATCTGTAGTGGTGTAGTTAGCATTGTGGTTGCACAGGTTGTCCAGAGAAGGGCCTCTGTGGTAGAACTAGTGCAGCACGGAGGAACATACTCGGAACATAACACAGCACAGAAAACACTAAGCTCAGACACAGTGAAGTGCTTGACTCGAATACAATGAACAAAATTACACTACACACAGTGAAAATTCACTAAGTCTTGGGTAGATTGGGTATATTTAGTTGAGCGGCAAATTAAGGAACTCTGAAGGGTGCAAGAAATCACTCATACATATTCGTCGTGGCTAATACAAGTGCTGCTCAGATTTGTGCGTAGTAAAATCTCGTTACAAGAGACACTGATTATGAGAGAGAGTTGAAAATGGCTTGGCTGGTTTTCCTATATTCACCATGTCAGCAACATCTCACACAAGAGAGATGGTTACACAAGACACTCAGTTACTAAGGACAACTCTTTTGATCCCTAGAGTAAATTCTTCACATTTTAGAAGAGACAAGCCACACATGCTCAAAGTGCAGGCTACATCATAGTACCAACTGGTATGCACTGCAACTTACATTCCCTTGGCTCAACTGTGGTCTGTGGCACAGCTGGATGATGTTCCCTGCATAGTTGCGACTACAATTTGCTGCGAACTTCCTGTCATCATGCTTTTATAATCGCTGTCACGCTCCCACACCGACTCTTGCAATGCTTGCAAAGTGAAGTGCTTTACCTCCGGAAGTGGGGAAAGAAGCTAATAGAATCTGCAATCACCTGAAAACAAACTACTATGGATGACTTTATTAAGCCATACTGAGCATACTGTTGATATGTTTAAACACACACTGATGCTGATGAATAATAAAGTGGTCTAATCTGACTCCTCAGTGTTTTTAGAATTTTCGTTCACGAAGGACCTTGGTTACAAGAGACATGTTTCCCGGCTAGTTCCCTCGAGTGTCTCTTGTAACGAGGTTTTACTGTATCTGTGAAAGGTTCCTTTTCATGTTATCACAGGCCAATGCGGATAACACAAGCGGTCACTCGAGCACAGTTTAATTACTCACGTTTTCCACCCAAAGTGCTTCTTCCTAAGGGCTTTGTCAGCTAAATGGTCTAGAACGAAGATCACGTGCTCTCCCCAGCCTTGCTTCAGGCGACTTGGAGGAAAGTCGATAGCGGTGCCCTATGGGAAAGGACAAAGTGAAAGAAAAAATCATTCAAACTGCTGGAGAGGACGCGTTCACTCAAAGTCACCGTAAGCACTAAATACGCACCATGTTCCTAAGCACATCTAAGATGTTCGATACTGTGGTGTTGGGATCGTCCGACTGCAAACAGAAATATCATGGTGGTTCAATGCCTGTGTAATCAGTTGCAAAGCCACAACAATAAGGACGTCGAGAGAGTAGCGTTCAATACAAGTAGGCAAAGTATGGGCGATTTGTAGAAAATATTGTAAAAAAAGACATTACACTAGCAGAAGAGAGAAATTATTGAGGTTGTATATGTTATAAGCGCTGGTTTTAGTTGATTAAGAGTCACCACTCGAATATAACTTCTCTTAAATAATGGGGCGAAGATAACGGCAGAATTCAGATATTCTGCAGGCGAGGAATTAAGCTACGAAGCCTACAATATATATTACAACAGATGGAAGAAGCTCAGTAATATAATGATACAGCACGCATATAGTGAAGCAGATTATATTATTTCTGAAAACAGATTATTATGTAAGAGCACTGGTCAAATCAGCAAATTTTATTGTAGTGGATCGCAACATCACCTAGTGCACTATATTTGTCATTGTATTAGGCTTGTGAATGTATACAGTGAAGACAAGTACGCTAAACCTTGTCATTATATTTTACCTTAAGCAGATTCACAACCCCCTCATTGAGTAAGTCTTAAAGAGGTCTTAAGAATTGTTCTTTCTGCTAAAAAATTATGTATTTTTTTCATATGCCAGTCGACAAAACCAAAAAAAAAATTTCTTCCACTCAGAGTAGTCAAGGTGACAACAAAGTTGACCGAGTCACCTCCTGCGGTGTTTCGAACGCAATGCCCGACTGTTGGATCAGCCAAGCCGCCAGTGAAGAGAAGATGTAGAACTGCTCTCCTGGGTTTGTTGGCACAGCAAAATAATGCCTGAAATAAATAAGCCAAACGAGTGTCACAACGCCACAAAGAAAGTGACAGAATTCATGTTGCTTTATACACTGTGCAATATTGTTGCTGTTATTAGGTACGATCGCCCGGTGATCGACACTAACAGTATACGAAAGCCATGCAGTGAGATCTACTAAATTCTTGAAGCTCGCCGAGACATTTGTATGTTGCCTGCAGAATACCCTCTGAACATATAGTGCACAGGTGACATCATTTCCTGTTATTTTTCCCTCTTTGTTAGCATTAATTCTTGCTCCATTGAACTAGCAGCTTGCATGCTATGGTAACAATTAAAAGGTCTTAGTTTCAGTATCTTTGTTTTGAAAGACTATTCGGGATTAATCTCCGTTATGACCGAGATGTTTGTTCTCTTGGAAGTCCATATGGGACTCTCAAAACTACGGCGCCACCGTAGCTAAAAGTAATCTTGCCTTTTTCGCTCATTTCTTTCATATTTTCACAAGGACCAAACCTTGCACCCACACGTCCCAACAGGAAATACCAGGGCGTTAGCCAGGTATCATTTCGTTTTGAGGCTAGCATCGTCGCCTTTCGTAATCATTGCGAGGCCGGCCGTTGCTCTCTTTCCTGTAATCTTCCGTGATCGAATTTCTTTCGGAGAACTGCCACCTCAACTGTCTTTCCTGAATCCTAGAAAAACAACGTTCTACGACATTTATGACGTCTTTGTTTATCTGATTTACCTGTGGTCACAATTTCAGTGTTATCTTTACCTTATCGAAACGCCAATCTCGATCTCAGCAAACATCGTAAAGAATGCGCTCAGGTTTTCACGGAACTACGCGCTGAAAGGCGACCAGAGTTCACAGATACCTCTTCACTTGGCCGCGCTAAACATTTAGCAATCCACTTACCTGCTTATAGGCTTGATTTTAAACTGTGTTGTGAACTCGGTGTCATAGTTGATGAGCTTCAATTTGTCTAACAAGTCCTCCATTACGACGAAAGGAAGGTACGCTTGACCCGGCCCGACTTCGTCCACGCTGGCCGGCTCCTCTCGCTTTTTGGACGACATAGTGGAACGCTACAACGAGAGTAAAATATGGCTCATTCAGCTCGCGTTAGCTTAGTTTACAAACGAGAAGCCTGGAGAGAAGAACACGCGAACGCCTCACATATGACGCCCAGCGGTGCGCAGTGCGACGAATACAAAGACACTGCGATAAGGCGATCAGCCGATCGTAGCAGCCATCAAATTCCAACGCCCTGCGTTTAAGCTAGCAATAACCACTACAGTTTAAACTAGCAATAAGCTACGAGATACACAGCCATCATTATCAAGTTAGCCGAGACTTGCTGCTCTGTACAGTGTACTGCTCTGCAAAGAGAGCCATTATTTGTTTACAAAAGTGTTGTCATGGCAACTGATGCGAGAAATGGGCGATACGCTGAAAATGCACAATTTACCTTTCGTTATACTGGGGTATTTTATAAAAGGTGTTTATATATTAGTTAGCTTATTGAGAAAAAAATATATCTAAACATTTAACCACTGCGGCATGTTGGCAACAGTTCTTGTTTCAATAGTTTCGCTTTCGCTTCTAGACGCGCACGCACGGCGTTTTTCAGCGCGGTTCCTTTAGTGGATAAAAGCGCGCAATCTATCACTGTGATGGATGATTAAAAATGCTGGCCAGTTTGATGACATTCCCATTTTCTTTACATCAGGTGCAGATAACAAGCTACACGGACCGATCAGTCCGTGCTCTATTGTAAAACTGTAGTTTGTCGGCTGGACAGCTGATGTTGATTCTTCACGACGAGCACGATATTTTCCAGCAGAATAACAGAGAGAAAAACGGGGAAACAAGCCGTCGATGAGATGCCCATTTCTTCGTGCAAGAACAAATTGTAACCTCCTTTGCGGGCAAACACGCTTGTTGTCTCAGAAACTTAAACCAAATTTTAATTCGCTGGCCGGCAGGAATTTCTACCTTCAACTGTTATGCGTTAACATATATAATGGCTCATTTAACACTTGAGATTGGCGTGATTTAACGTTTATGAATCCCCTCGCATATTTATCGGGACAAAACTGACCAATTTTATACCATGCAGTAACAGCTTGTTCTAATAACCTCCTTTTTCTATTTTTACTTCGGCGCTGCCAGGCTGTTTCGGCATGTTGGTAATCTACAAGTAAGCTTAAACAGCCCAAACTGGACACACATGAAAATGACACGGGCTATACATCCAACATTTTGTTCTTATGATTCTTTGCGCTTCATATGCAATCGACACAACGTAAACTGAGTAAACGAGTGCGCATAACAGAAGAAAAAAAGCTTTTACACAGGGCGTAACAACTATCATTAGTTGTAAGTACTCAGTGTCGACGCATCCAGAAAATTATTTTTCTTCCTCTCTACTAGATCGATAGAGGGCATGCTTACACACGTAACACTCAGCTTTTCGATTTGAGTGAAAACAGCGATGTCGGTTAACATGATATCGGTTTCAACTGAAACGCGCGACAATGATATTGGGCTGCAACATCGCCAGGAACCCACAGGCACGACGGATGCGTGACCTTCGTTTTCTGACCAGAAGAGGGCGACTCCTGTCCGCTGGGGAGTGTGGCGAAACGCAATCTCGTGAAAATATTTTTTTTTTTTGAACCACCAAGAAAGAGCGGCGCAGCGACATGCTTGTTATACAAGCGTACTTTAGTGCCTCATTTACCTGTGTTACGCATCCTTTAAGATTGCCTACCTTGAACTCAGAGATGGGAGAAAAGATGAATACCAATAAATATGATGCAGGAAAATTTCAGGGCCTTATTCATGAAAACGAAACCAATAGTTATATTCAACCAATCAATCAATCAATCAATCAATCAATCAATCAATCAATCAATCAATCAATCAATCAAATTTTTATTGTTTCACAGTAAACTGCACAAAATAGGGATATAGAGAGGGACGTACGTCCCACAGTGTAAGCTGAATTGGGACTTCCTGTGCATAATAAACATGATAGTTTCATTGGCAACAACAGTAGCCGAATTAGTGGAATTACAAATTTATAATTATAAAAAGAGACCGATAAAAGCAAATGAATATATCAATAAACGACAATTTCTAAGTGTTAATGAAGACTAGCTACAGATAACTTCAAAGAAAAAAAAGGAATAAAAATTAAAAAAAGCGACTACTTGAAGAGAGACTGACAGAAGTCTTTGTCACATAACAAAAATTTCTTCAATCCATTGCCAAATCTATGGGCTTTCTAGAGTTTTAATAAAGTGATAATGTAAAATCCATAACGATGCGCCCCACCGCGGTGGTTAGTGGTTATGGCGCTCGACTGCTGATCCGAAGGTCGGGGGATAGAATCCCGGCCGCGGCGGCTGCATTTTCGATGGAGGCGGAAATGTTTGAGGCCCGTGTACTTAGGTTTAGGTGCACGTTAAAGAACCACAGGTGGTCGAAATTTCCGGAGCCCTCCACTACGGCGTCTCTCATATAATCATATCGTGGTTTCGGGACGTTAAACCCCAGATATTAATTATTATTATTATTATATCCATAACGATATGGCTGCAAAGTGAACGGCCTGTTTGCCAAAATAAACGTACTTTAGGTAGAATGAAGTTATTACGAAGAGCAAAACGTGTCGAGTTAGTTTTCATTAGAGACGATGAACTGTTAGAAGGCTGTCTGCAAGATGACATATGAGTCAATCATTCATAGGCAAATGGCAAATGGCCACTCATAGCCAGTGAAATTGTGAGAGCACTTGCGAACGAAAAGCCCCAGACGCCAGTTGGTTAACCTGGAATTTTACAGCGAAGCTGCATACCTCTCGTTGGTCTGAAAAATTGGGGGACGCCTAAGCTTCGCTTTTAAGAGTTGAACGCGATAGCGATATTGTGTTCCTAGTGCGCAGTTCGAACACTACGAGTGTTTAACAGAATGCGCGCACTAAGGTGTGTGCCTTATGTAATGGGTAGCATGCTTTAAACCAGGAGCAATTATGTGCGAGAAACTTTTTCGAAGTTGCGATGCACCCACTACGTGGTCCTAAGGGAATAAATACGCGCAGTAATGTGTGTGCCTTTTGTAATGGGTGGCTCTCTTTAAACCACGATGTCGTTATGACAGTGACGTGGTGTGACGCCCGATGGCAATGTACGCTTGTACCACGCAATATTACTGCGATATTACATTCGTACTGTGACACCTGTATACAGGACACGTATTTTTGGGAAGCATGAAAGTTACTTTCAGTGCAGCTCCAAGCAGAGGCGTGGCTGTGTGGTAGAACACGTGCTTGCCACCCGGACGGCCTGGGTTCGATTCTCACTCGGACCCAACATTTTTATCATTTATTTTATTTGCAGCTTTTTCCATTTTTCGCTCACGGACAAGATGATGATTTTTCGCTCACAACCACGGCCCCGACGCCGACGGCGGAATTTCTGCGATACGAGCTCTTTAACGCTATCGCGTTAAAATTTAATATAATAATAATTGATGGGGTTTCACGGGTCTGAAAATTGCTGGCCGTCAGCACAAAACTCCTATAGCGCGTATGTGACAGGAATCGGGCAAAAAAAATTGGCCGCGTATCTGCGTACTTCACTGCAAATGTCGTCTAAAGACGATAGAAGAGGCGCTGCGTGAGATATGGACGCCATCTGGAAATACGTCGGGAAACATCAGTGCTGTGTTGCGGGCTGGTAGTCCCGGCGCAGCAGCAGGCAAAGACCAGCGGTGACCAACGCGACCGGCGGGGACGCCAGCCAGCCCGAACAAGCCGGTTTGGCGCGAAGCGCTGAAGCAGAAGAAACGTCCGCACTCAACAACTTTTCTTGACAGCACCAACGTTTAGACAGCACTGTGGAAGCTACAGAACCAAAGCGCATGCCTGCTGCCGCGCCAGAAAATAGTACTTTAGTTTACTGATAATTATCTGATTTGCCTTGCTGAAATAAATGCTGCTTTATTTATTATGAGACTCAAACAGTTGCGGGAAGTCGTAGGTAAAATACAGTTATTGTGGACTGTGCAAGAATCCTTTCCTTTTCTTTCCATTTCATAGACAGCACCACCTTTTCAGCACGCCCGTTTTCCAATGTAAACATGGCGTCCGTGACGTAGTTGGCCAGTGTGCGGCCGCAAACGTGCTCTTTAGCTCTCCAAAAAAAATATACTCGTATTACGACACGAAAATGTACACTGACCAATCTAAATGTTACCCCGTTCGCATTTTTCGTGTATATCTTTTTCTAAACTGAGAGCGAGCAAAACCGAAATCAGCCGCAAGCTGCCGCACTACTTGCGGAGCAACACGAATGTGCGGAAGCCCCGCCTCCGTAGCCTTCGCTCCACTACTCCATGTTTGTAAACAGCGGTAGGCGCCGTCGATATATTCAGGGCCCTTGTAGCGACGTCACGGCGCGTAGGCTCCGCCCAGCCGGCCCAGCTTGAAGCGCGCTCAACGCATGGCAACGGCAGCGGCGCGCTATGGCTGCGCGCACACAGGGACGCCGCTGCGGACTCCGCCTAGCAACGGCCGCCACGACGAGACGCGACGCCCTCCTTCTCGGGGTGCCTTTCGCGGGAATTTTAAACGGTGAACGCAGCCGCCAGGCCCCGTGGAATTTTCGTCGCCCGCTTGTGAACTGCTACTGCTTTCGCGTTGACCGAGACGCCGTCGTCGCCGTAGGGTTCGACTGTGCTTTGTGCATTTTGTTTTGTTATAACGGTGAACACGTTCGCCCATGAACATTTTGTTTGTCGCCACTGTCTTTTGTGCCTTGGCGCTGCAGCAAGATGCGATCGGCCGTGTGTTCTACTGTGCGTTTACTTTTTTTTTCTTTTTTTGACAGTGAACAAGCTCGCCCTTGAATATCTGTGCTGTCTGCTGTGTCTTTTGAGCCCTCGCGTGTTGTCGCAAGACATAATCGTTGTTGTGTTGGACTGATTGCTTTTGTTTATTTTTTAACGCTGAACACGCTTACACGTGAATATATGTGTTGTCGCCAGTTTTTTTGTGATCTCCCGTTGTCGCAAGACGTGATCGCCGTGGGTTCGAGTGTGCGTTGTGTTTTTTTTTTTTATATTTTTTTTCGCGGCTGTTCTTGCCAACGCATTTCGCAGCCCTGCACCGCCGGTGTTGTACGGCTATGACCACGGAAAACAGCGCATGTGAGATGTCGGCGCGCCGCACGATCGAATGCGTTGAAGACAATGACAGTTCATCGCCTGACGTTGACGTGGTTCGGGCGAACATCACTGATGAACAAGGCGCCTGCAGCTGTGTAGAATATTACGGCTTGAAGACAAACACATCGTGTGTTGTAGACTTCGTGAAGTCAACAGCAAGGTGTGAAAGGTAATACAAAATGGTGTTTCATAACTTCAAAAAACTTGCGGCACCTTCCGTGGTAATTTAACTTCATGCTTTGGGGATAATGTCCAATGATGAGCCGTCTCAATTAGGTCGTATTGGTGTGCCCGTTCTACTGCCCTAATTGAATTTGTGTGTATTTCTTTTTTAGTAAATTTGCAATGTCAATCTGGCTCCCAATCTCTGGCCGATGCAACCTTGGGTTCCTTGCTCGTTATTGTTTGTAATTTAACTATATTCAGTAGGGTACGGATTTGGCTGGTTGGTGCATGACTTCACGTAGAAAACAGCGCTACGAGACGGGACAAAGAAGAGGGCACAAACACGGCGCTATATCTGTCACTCTATACTATATTCTGTCAGTCCAGGTGCTGGCAATTCTTTCCAACTGAGCTTCAGTCAATCCTTCTAAGGGCTATGCATGCCCAGGTGCGTTAATCTCTCTATGCTGGTGCTTCGGGCAAGCCTAGGGCCTGCTTAAAAGCTTTCCTTACGAACATACTGATTTTGTCATTTTCTGTCTTGTTCCATTTAAGCCTAAGAATGCTAGCCTCCTTCATTCCGTGATACTTGTTTGTGATTCTCCTGATCAGCCAGTTGCCTTAGTGACCTTAGACACTATTTTTATAAAAGTATTGCTGTTAGTTCGCTTTCGACTCAATGTTGAGTACAAGGACCCTAACTTGTTCAATGATGGGGATGCCCCCCACGTTTTCGCGCAAGTCTGTATCTCCTCGCACTCTCTCTCTTTGAATGTATCTCTTGGGCTACCTGCAGTTAAGTATGGGTCTGTAAAGGAGTGCTGATTTCTGTGGTGAAATTAAAGCCTAGTGCCTGTGAGGTAGACTTCCACTTTATCTACCACTTCCTGTAACTTCTGTTCCATTTACCCATCACTGCCTTGCGAGATCCATATGGCAACATCATCCGGGTATACGGAGCGATTGATTCCTTCGATCTCTTCACATTTTTGTGACAATCCTGTCATAATGAGATTAAGAGCACGAGCGATATCATGGAGCCCTGAGGTGTAAACTAAACTGCCCATTCCTCACCTCAGACTAGAGTTTCCCCATGTTGAAGGAACCTTCCTATTCGTTAGGAAGTATCGGATGTAATTGTATGATCTTTCTCCCAGGTTTAAGTTGTTGACCTAAGTGAGTATGGCCAAATGTGCAGGTTTGTGGAATACTTTCGTAAGATCCAACCATAATGTAGCTCTGGTTCACATTGCGTTCTGATTGCTCTGATTATTTTCCCATCCTATGGTACTTACGCCATAAGATAGGAAAAATAACTAGAACACAGTTACTTATGTGGCTGCGGCACTTTTTCGATTTGTTTCGCCAACCGCTTACGCTACGTATAAGGGGGGCCAAGTGCACACATAATACGGCCTAATTGAGACGGCTCATCATTGGACATTACCCCCAAAGCATGAAGTTAAATTACCACGGAAGGTGCCGCAAGTTATTTTTTGACGTTATGAAACACCCATTTTTGTATTACCTTTCACACCTTGCTGTTGACTTCACGAAGTCTACAACACACGATGTGTTTGTCTTCAAGCCGTAATATTCTACACAGCTGCAGGCGCCTTGTTCATCAGTGATGTTCGCCCGAACCACGTCAACGTCAGGCGATGAACTGTCATTGTCTTCAACGCATTCGATCGTGCGGCGCGCCGACGTCTCACATGCGCTGTTTTCCGTGGTCATAGCCGTACAACACCGGCGTAGCAGGGCTGCGAAATGCGTTGGCAAGAACAGCCGCGAAAAAAAAATAATAATAAAAAAACACAACGCACACTCGAACCCACGGCGATCACGTCTTGCGACAACGGGAGATCACAAAAAACACTGGCGACAACACATATATTCACGTGTAAGCGTGTTCAGCGTTAAAAAATAAACAAAAGCAATCAGTCCAACACAACAACGATTATGTCTTGCGACAACACGCGAGGGCTTAAAAGACAACAGCAGACAGCACAGATATTCAAGGGCGAGCGTGTTCACTGCTAAAAAAGAAAAAAAGCGTAAACGCACAGTAGAACACAACGGCCGATCGCATCTTGCTGCAGCGCCAAGGCACAAAAGACAGTGGCGACAACACAAATGTTCATGGGCGAACGTGTTCACCGTTATAACAAAACAAAATGCACAAAGCACAGTCGAACCCTACGGCGACGACGGCGTCTTCGGTCAACGCGAGAGCAGTAGCAGTTCACAAGCGGCGACGAAAATTCCACGGGGCCCGGCGGCTGCGTTCACCATTTAAAATTCCCGCGAAAGGCACCCGAGAAGGAGAGCGCGTCGTCTCGTCGTGGCGGCCGTTGCTAGGCGGAGTCCGCAGCGGCGTCCCTGTGTTCGCGCAGGCCAATAGCGCGCCGCTGCCGTTGCCATGCGTTGAGCGCTCTGCATATTACAAACTCGCAGCCGGCCCAGCTTGAAGCGCGCTACCGCCCTCTATGATCACGTGACAACTGGCGCAGCAGCTGCAAAAGCTGCCTCCGAGCTCCGCGCGTCGGGGCGCCTCCCGCATGTTTACAACGGAGGCACGGAGGCGCGCACATGAAGGCTCCCTAGTTTACGAGCGGTGGCCGCAACAGAGGAAGTTGCTGTAGCCGCAAGAGAGACTCTGATATGAACATCGTGTTTGGCGTGCTGCTACAGCTCTGTGAACCTCATCAAACCATGAGGTATCTTGACGGCGGGAATGTGACTCATTTGCGAAATATCATCACCGTTGTGACAGTCTAGGTCACACGTGTACGTCTTAATTTGTTAACTAATGCAAGGACGATCTCGGCGACACATTCATCCGTGACCATGGGCGTCCGGAGGGGGGTGCAAGGGGGGGCAGCTGCCCCCCTTTGGAATCTCGGATAATATTTTTCTATGCAGTTAAAGCTACACAGCTTGTTTAGCACACTCAGGTCCTGGCCTTCAGGTTTGCCATTCAATTTAGCGCGTTACAAACTACTGACTAATCTGGCCTGTCATGTCACGGCAGTTAAAGAAAGGCTGCCAGTGCTGAATGCCCCCCTCCCCCTTTGCATATGCACCCCCCTGCAAAAAGTTCTGCGGACGCCCTTGTCCGTGACACGCTTGCGATAATGCTTTAACTACATGCTGTGGACAAGGCGGCTGCGTACCTGTCAGGTCTGTCAACCGCGGTCCGCGGCTCCCTCCTTAGGCTCAAGTCGAGACCGCGAAATGCGTACAACCCGTAAACACACTCGGTAACGTTCCCGAGTGTTGTTTTTCTGTGAATTCTGACAGATATGGACATACCGTGAAGCGCACAGCAGCCAGAACCAAGGTCGATTCAAATAGGTCGCGAAGCTTCGGGCGAAAAGCGGTTCAGAACCTATTGCCAACGACACCAGCAAGGGGAATTATGAGTGCTGCGATTGAAGCGCGACTATGTTTGGAGGGAACAAACACTAATAGCAAAAAACCAAGTTTTATTGAAACGTAAAGCAATCTTTATGTTTTACAAATACATTTATTCCCGAACAATATTATGCAGGCGCAATGTGCCAAGAATGTGCGACAGTGTTTAATTCTTTCGAAAAACCTTTTTCTAGCGCCCCCTGAAGAGAGGCGCACGTCATTGTTATTCAGTGCAGCCCTTGCGGTGCCTCGAAAGGCGCGCTCGTAAGTACGTCTGCGGCGACACGCCCCCTCAGGTGTTCTGGTATTTCGCGCTTGCACGCGTTCTGTCAATTATTGTGGTGAGAACTTGATTCTGATGTGGGCGAAGTTGCGAGCTGCGTTTCATCGTGGTGAACGTGTTGGCTACGGTGTTCAACGGACACGGCACGAGGCGGCTAACATTTCACGCCGAGCGCTTTCCTCGGTACTCGCGGGAAACGACGAAACGATGTGTTGTTCCAAGGATGCAATAGCAACACGCGTACGCCTGGCGAGCCCCTCGCTTCTAGATAAGACACCGGGGCAACGGTTCGGAGTAGTGTGCTTGCTGGATTTTCATGAATCAGTATTTCTGCTGCCCGGTTTCCTTCGTGAACACGCCGTGCGTACTATATTCCTGTTATCGGTGAGCAGATCAAGTTATTTGTCGCGCTGCATCACTACATTTCGCATGTCTTCATACGTTACACGTAAGGTTAATTTATTGGAACAAAAGGCAAAACATGTTCACGTAGTGTACGCACTATTTGTACTTATATGACACTTGTTGCTCATTGTGTATAGGGTGTGACAAAATTAGGTTATTGTGACCATTGACTAAAACTGAAGTATCATTATTTGGCGTGACCAGGCGTCATTTCTTCTCGTAGAACTGAAGGACACATGCAACGCGCTCTTTAAGTCCCCTGCGCATGTGCGAAGCAATAAGCAACGCTGCAGACATGAGAGGTACGCTGTTGCCTA